>NC_062969.1:34200851-34350932 GCF_023119035.1 Salvia hispanica | reverse complement strand
AGCACGTGGATGCGGCAAGCGGCTTCTCTTTCGGCTATATATCAACGGTCTTCGTTGCTAACATTTCTGCATGAGTATCTCTATGCATCTAAAACAATTATATTTCCTTCGTCCCATATAAATTCGTCCCATATAAATAAGCTAGTTGAAAATAACACAAATTTTAATGCATAATTGATAAATAAGAGAAAAAGAAAAAAAATAGTTGAAATAACGTAGTGCAGAGTGGGTTCCATATATAATAAAGTAAAAAATAAAGAAGACAATAGTTTTATAAATGGATATGGACCATTTCTATACAAAAACAGACGAATAAAACAAAAAACCTATTTCTATCGAATAGTCGTATATATTACTAAATCAGTGCAAATTCAAATAATCAATGTCCATGCTTCAATTCGTAATAAAATAAAATATATATATATATATATATATATATATATAGGGATGTATTCATATACTTTTCTCATATTTTGTTCTTTTTCCTTTTTAATCTTGTCCATCCATTTGCAAGATCTAATGGCCCAAAATAGGGCCTGATTAATTAAATTATATTCATTAAAATAATCGAAAAGGGCCTTATTGTCTTTCACATTTGATTTAGTTATGGTAAGTAGCTTGATTTTCTCCATCAAAAGATTTCAGACTTTATTTTCTAATAGGGCCTGCTGTATTGTATTTCACGATTTATGTAATGTACGAATATCAGTGTATAATGCATTCATTCTTTTCCGTAATGTACGATTTATGGCATATAATGACTATAAATTCTGATATGCATGTTGTTTTGTTTTTATGTGTAGTGTTCGTTATACCAGAATGTTCTCCACGATTGAAGCTTAATTTGCACAAGTTCATAAAACTTGAAATTGTTCACAACTAGCTAACCAACAAGTCTGATATTATCACTTCCAACATTAAGCTATCCATAAAGTATCCATACGATCACTCCCCATACTTCTCCACCCCATACATCCTATCCACTCTTTACGGGATGTACTGGTCTCTGCTTTGTCCTCCGATAATCTATGCCGAAGCTTCTGGGCTAATACAATTAGAATTACATCATCTACTGCTTCATCAAAATCAACGCGACGCTGCTTACTTGCTGACAAAAAAAAGAAAGAGACATGTATTCCATGAGTTTTCTGTAATGCACAAAATCTTGCACATTAATGTTAACAAATGAGTAAATAATGCATAAAAATCAATTTATCCGATGCATAGATAGACACCTTTTCTCAATAATGTAAAATGTCTACTATGTAATGCATAATATCAGCATAATAATGCATAATATGAACTTAATAATGCAAATATTTACTGTTACAAATTGGGTAACTAATACAAAGATTCAAACTTAGAAATAGTACAGTTTAGCTTATACTTAAAAACGTACACACCATTACTTAATAATGTACATTTTCAACTAAATAATGCATATTATTAACCAAATAATGTACATATTTGAAACTGTTTCAATGTAACCAATGTACATATTATTATCCGTAAACACAATGAACAAATAATGTTCATTTTCAACCAAATAATGCATCAATTCAATTAAAACAATTGCTTCAGATTACACGAACATTACCACATACATCAAAACACAACCAACAGTCAATAATGTCACACAACCAACAAATAATGCTTCATCTAATTGTGACCCAATCGTTTCATATTCAAACCAAATCATGAAACACACAACATTCACAATAATGCATAATTTATCTATGAATACAGAGTATAAATGCAAGATAATGTTCAATAATGTAGTACAACCAAGGAATAATGCATCAATACAGGGGAAACAATTACGTAACCTTCAGTCTGTGTTGGTTGACTCTTGAAGGGTTTGCCTCTCTTCATCATTGATGTTCTGCAATACACACCAACGAAATCAGTTGAATTCCTTCATCCAAATCGACAAAAAATATAGATATAACTCAATAATCAACCAAATCGTCAATAATGGACAGAATCGACAACACAGTGAACACAAAATCGACAATTTCCAGAAACATCTACAAAATCCGTATGGTTTCACCCGCAATAATCGAACATATACCAAATACAACTCAGCAATAAACTAAAAAATTAAATAATAGACAGAACCCTAGTTCAATAGATTACAATTTCATTTTTTATAGAAAAATTGACCCAAAACCGACGCTTACAAGTGTTTATTACCCAAAATCGAATCTTCAGAAACCAATATCGGAACTTCAGAAACTCAATCGCGCGCGTGAAACTAAAAATCGGTCCTTTAGGCCTGTGAATTGGCGACCGACGTTGATTTTTGCGGCGAGATGACCGATGATTCTACCACGTTTTTACGGCGAGAGACGATGGCGGAAGTTTCTTCTCGACATCAATTTGGGGCGGCTAGGGTTTTTTGTGGAGAGAAGAATTGAGGGAACGTGGTTGATGAGAGAGAGTAGAATGATGGAATGAGAATGGTATGTCAATCAGTTTTCCCAATAAATCCCGTAATTATTGTAATCTAGTGCCTTTTTACTCTTATACCCTCATAATGCACAGAATATGACCAATAATGCAACACGGGTTCAGGTTCTTAATCTTGATCTTGACCGTTCAAATCTCTAATCTAATGGTTAATATTATGAAGGAAATAGTATCTAAAGGGGTAAAAGGAGCTTAATGCTCCCCTATATATATATATATATATATATATAGGAGATGGGCGGTACGCCGCTAAATATGGCGGGGGTGGGTGGGATGATGCCCAGGGCAGTGGGGATGGGCGGTACGCCGCCAAATATGGCCGGTGAGTGGGTCGATGCAGCACGGGGCAGAAGACTCCTGGGGAATCTGTCTATAGGCCATATATAGATTTGTTGGCCGATGATTCCCTTAGTACTGTTCAGGAGACTCAGTACGCCGGCATCGAGACTTTCTCTTTTGAGGAGCTGGGAGCGGAGTTGGGGCTATCGCCGATCCGTGAGACTCCCGATAAGGCGGAGCCTGCTGCAGCGGGGCGGGAGCAAAGGCAAGGGCGAGGCCAGGGGGCAGGGTAGGGGCACGGGCAAAGTCCCGAGCTCTTCCTCGCACACGGGGGCAGAGGAGGAGGAGGATGAGCCAGAGAAAGGAGGACGATCTGGACCGTGTGGGAAAATGTTGCGCTTGCGAAGGCCTGGAGATCGGTGTAGTAGAGGATCCCATATGTCGGGCCGAACCGCTATGTTGGCTGATTGTGGCCGCATTAGTGAGGCCTACCTCGCTATGCAAACCGTGCAGGGGCGAGGCCTCGCACTTCCGAGCAATGCCGAAACAATGGCTTCGGTTGAGGCCTAAGCTCAGTCGCCCTCTACCAAAACAACATGCGCATGGCAACCGGCGGCATGTCTGAGGATGATGTGAGAGAAACGAGGCCTTGGCCCAGTACCCCGACAAAGAATTGAAGTTCAAAGATTTTGACCAATGGGAGGCCTTTCTCGTGGTCGGGGATTCGCAAAAGTTTGTTGTGGGTGTCGACTCGGGCTGGAAGCGGACGAAGATCAACTCTTCCGGTGAGTACACTTAGCAGTCTTGGCCCGCACGAGCTCCCCGCGCCGGTGGAAGTGGCCCCGCTACCACGATCAGACTCTCGCCGTCATCGTCGTCCGATGGGGCAAAAGGCTGCGCAGCGGATGACGAGGAAAAGCGGCAGCGGGCAGCGGGTCCTACGAGGTCGAAATCGGAGGCCCCAGAAGGCGAAGGATGAACGACCGGTCTCGCCCGCGCGCAGCTAACGAAGACCCTGATGCAGAGCACGAGTAAGTGGTTTAGCACGCACGATCCTGTGTACAAAAGGCTGTGCAAGGATGTGGTCGATGCATGTCGGCGCGATTTAGGAATGCCACCCATTGATGATTATGGCGTCGAGATTGGGGGCGTGGACGTCGGAGGCGGCAGCGGCACGGGCGACGGAACGAGGACGAGGAGGAGTGAGAGCCGAGGGTTGTATTTCTCGACTTTTTATGATTATGTAATTTTTATGTATTATGTATTTTTTTTTAATTATGTAATTTTTTTTAAGTATTATGTAATTTTTTTAATGAAGTATTCGAATTTTCCCGTATTCCGTGTCGACATTTTAATTCCGTAAATTTAAGTCCGTAAATTGAATAATTGTGAATTTAATTTTACTGCGGGAAGTCCTAGTGAAATGGGAAGTCCTAGTGAAATGGGAAGAGACTAGTGATGACGTGGCAGGAAGTTTTTGTGGGAAGTCCTAGTGGGAAAGGCGCCACCGGAGACGCTCTAACACATTTCTTAATTAGCACAGAATTTTAGGAATTATCGGTTAATATATTTAAGTAGAAAAGTTAAGGTATGTATAGTATTAAATAGAGAGAGAAAAAAGTAAAGTATTTAATTATAGATAGATAAAGTAGTTGGGTGTATTAATCAGAGAGAATTTTTTTTTAAAATAATAATGTATCATCTTAATAGGGATGAGAGAGTATATTTTAACTTCCAATTTTTTCCCGAGCTTCTCGATCATCTTGGTCATTAGGCGGAGGCGTTCAACTTTGGACAAATGGGAAGTGTCGATAGCAACAGGCTTCGTCGAATCTTTCCTCGGCATAATCCATGTTTTCGAATTGCACGGATCTCACCCTATCCGTATTGTGTATGCATATTGCCCGAACTCTATTTGAGCTCCTTGATTTATTTTCGACAAATTTTAAGATAGACCAAAAATTGGCAATGTGAAAAGTAGAGTGAAGGATGTGAAAAATGAGAAGGATATATGAGTATTTAAAGGGGTTGTCTCGAGATTAAATATGTAATGTGTTTGGTTCATGAGATTGAATCTCACAATTCAATGCTAAATGGATAATCATGGAAAAATTAGTCATAGTCAATCCTCTCCAACTAAAATAGTCTCACAACTCAATCTAAGATTATATCTTGGTATTATTTTTAAACTAATTAAAAATCAAAGAAAAGGAATTGATATCGTGGCCGCCGCGCGAGCCACAATATTGTGGCAGCGAAAACCGCCTGGCGGCCGTCAATTCAGCTCTGAGGGAGGCAGGTAGTCGGGCGGCTACATGGTTTAGAGAATCTGCATCTATACTAATATAAAAGGCGAGTTTTGACGCGCTTTTGAATTTTCATAAGTTTCAGGTATGCATTTAGATAGTTATAAGTACTGGGCAAGAATGTAATAAATCTTCCATAAATAATTACATTCTTCTCATGACACGTAACATATAAGTTTACTTGAATATTTTGAAAGATAATATGGCCAATCAACATTTTTCAACAGTTATAAACTAATTAAAATTATTTAATTCAGGCAACCATTAAAATGTAACGGCTATACAATAATTAAAATTGTTCACTCTAGGTCATCATTAAAAAAATATGACTGCCACAAAATAAAAATTGTGGAAACTGACTAATTACACTAAATAATATGGCAATTACTATTGATACAAATCGAACGCCAAAAGCAGGCATTTAGCATTTAAACTAGCATTTACCCGAATTCTTTCTATTGTTGCAAAATTTAATTTTGACTTTATTATAACATAATGACAAAAATAGTGGCAGCTGCCGTTATAAATCCATAATGACGGATGGTTACTACATGAACTAACCTCTATAAGCTCAAAAACTTACTCAACAAATCATTAGAGGTGTACAGAGCAGCAAAACCGCATGAGGCTCAACTCCGTCACTAGCATCCACTCCATAATGTGCAGAAACGAGGAAGATTCTCAAACATGTAGAAACAAGGAATTGATAAAAAATAAAAAATAAAAAATGACGCAACTACGCATAGCTCCCTATGGGAAGACTTGTCTAAAGAACGTAACAACGGTGGTGGTGGTACAACTACAAACATAGAAGCCGTGCGGAGAAGTAGCCCAGAAGTCATGTGGAGGGAGTTGCCTAGAAGCGGGGAAAGAGAAAGAGAGAGGGCGGCGGGTTGGATTAGCGGTGGAGAGAGGGCTTTGAGGCAAAGAAGAGATTCCGAGAATGAGGATGTTCTATTTAGTTTTGAAATTTGAGATTTCATTTTTTTGAAATAAGACTAATTAAATGGGTGAAATATTGATTGATTGACAATTAAGGGATGCATATTCATTCTTAATTTATGGATTTGATGAGATTATGAGCAATTTAAGTACTATGTCCCATGCATAAATATATTTTGAATTTTTATCATTCCAAAAAATAATTAATAAGATATTGTAATAGAAATCTTATTAATTGCTTAATAAGATTAATTATGTTGCAAGGATTCCGAGAATGAGGAGGTTCTATACTTCTATTTAGTTTTGAAATTTGAGATTTCATTATTTGAATAAGACTAATTAAATGGGTGAAATATTGATTGATTGACAATTAAGGAATGCAGATTCATTCTTATTTTATGGAATTGATGAGATTATGAGCAATTTAAGTACTATGTCCCATGCATAAATATATTTTGAATTTTTATCATTCCAAAAAATAATTAATAAGATATTGTAATAGAAATCTTATTAATTGCTTAATAAGATTAATTATGTTGCAAGTCAAATAGCCAAACGGAGAATTTAAATGGGAAAATAATGATACGCCCTAAAATAGGGTGGCGGTTGAAATTATGAGAGCAACAATAAAGAATTCAAAATTAGTTAAGCGGAAATTACCTCAAAATGCTAAAGTGGCAATAAGATCCAGATTAATTGACGAAGTATTAAAGTAATTGCGATTAAAATCTAAATAAATGTGTGACAATTGTGATAACGCTATTGTGCAAATAAAAATTATAAATATAATTGAAAAGATTGATTACTTTTATTTCATTTCTTTTTCTTTTGAGATACACATTGACACCTCTAAATAAAGTGTGACAAATGATTACTATGAAATGACAAAGTAAGTGATAATGAAATGAAAATGGAATTACGATTTTCATGTTGATTCCAATTCTATATATGAATAAAATGTAAATTAATTTATTTTAATTTACAAAAATTGTGTAATTTTATTGAATGGTGAATAATAAATTATATGTTTAATATATATTAATAAGCAAATTTTATTATATTTAATGACCTTAAATTTTAATTTTTAAAATAAATATAAATATAAATACTTTGTTTTAATTTATCAAGATATTAAAAAAAAATATGCACGTATTTTCTTTTTTGCTAAATTATCTGATCAATATTAGTCTATTTATAATTTCGAAAGTTGTTTCATTTATATTTTTATAATAATACGTTTATTTTAAACATTATGATTTTAGGTTTCATATGATATTTTTTTCCATTTCATAAAATTATTTTACATAATGAAATAAGTAAGTATGAAGAAAAATGGATCGTGCATCGCACGGGTGTGATACTAGTTATGCATTAAAACTCATGCCTATACCAAATGGTCTATTTCTATGGGACTAAGGGATTATTTTACTTCAGTTATTTAATTTCTTGTAAATAAGGTTTAAATCATGGAAAATGGATTTTTTTTCATGTAAATCAAGTTTAAAAATTAGATTTAATAATGCAATATTAGGTTTTAATCATGTAATATAGGGTTCGGGTCGTTATCGTGTTGTGTCAACCCATATTATATCGTGTCATTAATGGATTCATAACAAGTTCAGATCGTGTTCGGAGAGGATAACAGGTCATGTTCGTGTTCGGATTGCCAGTTTTCTTAGCAGGTTGGGTTCGAATTAGGCCTTATTTGGTTGAGTTGTTAGCAGGTTGATCCGATAACGACTAAATCTGCATGATTTGTCACTCTTATTGTAAGACTTGTAATCTGACGGAGGGAGTATAAATTAATGTCACAGTTTAGTTGAGACGGAGGGAATATAAATTAATGTAGAGCACGTCCATTGTAAGACTTGTAATCTGACGCAAAAAAAAGTAGAGAACTGTGACGTGACAAAGATTCATGACGTATACACATAAGAGAGATAAAAAGTAGAGAAGTGTGACGTGGTAAGAGAGTCGTGGCATAGACACATAGCGAGAGGGTATCTGTTGTGGGTGCTCTTTGCGACTTCATGTACCATAATTATCCTCTCACTAACCTTTTATAACATAATGAAATTTTAAATTTGGGTTGAAGTAGTGCCATAAAAAGTCTTTATTTTGTTCATGCTGATTGCATCACCAACCCCTTTTCGATTTCGACTCCGCACACCTACAGATCATTCACAACACCCCTTCAGCCTTGACACCACGTTCCCGTTTCCCCCAAATCACCCAATCAGTCTTCGATTCGCAGGTTTTTGTTAGCAAAACAACAATTCATCTCAAATCTCCGCGTTATTCCTATTCCTTGCCTCACTCACACTCCATTGTCTCATGTTTTCAGTTGATAAGATAATTGTGTGGTTTTTGGTAATGGATTTAATGCAGTCGCAGTAGAGAGAGAGAGAGGGAGAGAAAGGAAACGGACGTGAATCCGGCCTCGTATGCGCAGCGGAATAGCATCAGCATGCACTGCATAAGGTAGCGTTGGTTGGAGTTGCTCCGTGAAATTAAGTGAATTGGACAATACGATGTCGCACCAGGTCGTTGAGGTGAGGAGGGAGGCGCTGGCCCCATGCATGACATGCCCTCTCTGCCACAAGCTCTTCCGCGACGCCACCACAATTATCGAATGTCTCCACACTTGTGAGCTTCTCTTCTCTTCCTTTTTCTCATTCGATTCTCTTCGATTTCCGATTTAGTCGTTAATCAATCGTGGCTGCTTGTTGGAATTTTGATTTCGATTTCGATTTCGATTTTGATTTTGATTTCGATTTTGATTTCTGACTTCCGATTCTGCCCTTTTTCAATCGATGCGGATTGATCTGTGTATTTAGATGCGTTTCTGGTTTTAGAGCTTGTGTTTGTTGGAATTTGTCTTTTGTATAATTTGTTGTGATATATACAATGTCAGTGCTGTTGAATTGAATTATAGGAGATTTGGTTCGAGAATTTTTGGTGTACAGTTGAATGATTTTCTGTAACAATTAACATGAATGGGTCAATTAACAGTACGTGCCTCTGCAGTTCATTGTTGTAATGTTGTTTAGGACTTTAATTATAACCAATAACCTTTAAACGACATATTAGAATCTGAAAATAACCATTTAAGTTTGCTACATGTCCCACAACATTTGGCCAATCGTATGATTGGTCAGGAAATATGAATATGTTATGTTTTATGCAAATAATATTGCCTCTTTTTATGCTAAATGTGCATGTTTCATCAAATCAATGATGCATTGCTTTTCTTCTCCCCAAAATTTCTGATAATTTGCTGTCTGTGCTTATACATCTTCATTTATGCATTACTTAATATTTTATTTCTACGATGCTGTATAGTTTGCAGGAAGTGCATATACAAGAAGCTTTCAGACGAGGAAATGGAGTGTTGTCCAATATGCAATATCGACTTGGGATGTGTACCGTTGGAGAAGTTGAGGTCAGTTCTACTATATTTTTATGATTTTGTTGATATCATGACTTCTGTTTTCCAACTTAGCTACGAACAAGTTGCACAAGTACAGAACCTGTTAAACATGCTTTTATGCTGTCTTTAAATCCCTTTGTTGGACATAGAAAAGCATGTCAACTCTGAAAGCTCTGTCAAATCACGTTTTACCCTCTTATATTGGTGTTATGTGTTCCTAGCTAGTAATTCATGGAGGTTTCTGGATTCGGAGGTAAATTTAGAATGGTCTTCTCATGATTTCACTAATATTTGATGTCATTCCTGATTAGACCGGATCATAATTTGCAAGATGTGCGGGCAAAAATATTTCCAGATAAGAGGATAAAACTTAAGGCCCCTGAGGTAGTGACTCCTGTTGCATTGCCTGCTAAGCGGAAGGAAAGATCTCTTTCATCGTTGGTGGTCAGTACCCCAAGAGTGTCAACACAGGTCGGCATGACTGGTAGAAGATCAAAATCTGTTACTAGAAAAGCATCAAGGGGATCCAGCTTTACCATAGAAAGGCCCGTTTTAAATACTGTTGAGGACCAACCAGAAAGCTCTAGCTCACAAGAGATGCTGAAAAAATCTACTCACAATAATAGAAAGGTATGAGTAGTATAGAAGATTGTGAAACCTTAGGCATGGGCTCCTTTGTACGTTCCGTGCACCAATTTTTAAGCTTACTGTGCTATTGTTGCAGAACTCCTCTGCATGTGAGCCATCTCATCACAGTCCTGATAAAGAAGGTGAGAATGGTTCTAAGCAATGGGAAGAAAAAGGTGATTTGTGGAAGCCTTTAACTTGTTTGGTCGAAGCAGCAAACCGGAGCAAATCCTCTAAGTTCAACACACAAGATTCTCATGTCAAATCTGAAGAGCATAATCCTTATGAAAAGGTGGGTCTTCTCAGAAAAAACAAAATAAAGGAACAGATGAAGAAATCCAAACTTAAAGAAGAGAAGAATTGTATAGAGCATACCCCTCCGGAAATTGAGAGGCCTAAAAAGCTACGCAAAATCTGGCAGAAAACAAAAAATTTTGGGAACTTCAGGGTTCCGCCTCAGGTTCTGCTTGATGCTGCCAGTGCTAAAATTGACAGAAGAAGAAACTGTCCTATTTGGTTTTCTTTAGTTGCCTCTAACGAACTGTAAGTGGCTTATGCGGATTAATTAGGATTTAATCTTGAGAAAACTTATTGATGAATCTGACGTATAAAATAACTTTTCAGAGATGGAGATGCATTGCCCTTGCCTCAGATTTCAGCAAGTTACTTGAGAATAAAGTAAGTTCTTACTATGTTTTGCTGTTCTGGCTGTTGAATGTAATGTTTCTGCTTTGGCATAACCAATAAGAGGCTCAACTTTTATTCTTATGGCATCATATACTGATAGTATAGTGCCTAGTTATTAGCTTTGTTTTAATTGTTCTGATTAATTAATTATGATATTTCTTTCTTTTACAAATTTGAAGGCATTGCAAATATCTTGACATGTATATCTGGTTAGTGTTAAGTGTCTGTCAATCTAGTTTTGATTATCCTGGTTAAATATATAGGAAACTAGCGAAATTGTGCATGTATATTGGTTGTTTTACTGCAAAAGTTGACCTTTATCTCTTGAATATGCTTTGAAACCATTTGTAGCCTATCTGAAACAATCTTAACAAATATCAACAGCAATGCAGGTTTTTTAAGTGTTTTAATCTTTTTTCTCAAGCCTAGATGTGAAGAATTTGTTTAACTGAACTGTAGGTTTTCGTTGATGATTTTTTTGAGAATTTGCCTTCATTTTGTGCTTTTGATCTACTTAGATAATTACAATTGGTGTCTTCTGCAGATTGCAAGTGGTCCTTATATTCACAAAATTTTCTCTAATTAATTTGGTTTCTACAATTAACTTAACCTCTTCTCACTCTCTCTAATGCATGAAAGGTTCTTACTATCTGGAGATGGTAATGGGGTAACTTGATTCCAGCATTTTATTTTGGACCCAACTTGGTAATGGGGTAATGGGGTAACTTGATGTTATGAGTGATATTTCTATGAATGTGTAGATGACTATATGCACACGATGCATGTATTAGCTTATATCCAAGTTTGCTAAATTTATCATATATTGTAGTTACATCTAAAGTTTAAAACCATGGCAGTTTTAAGTGCTGGAGGATATTAACAGTTTTGGACTGTGTTTGACTGTTTGTAAACAGTAACTTCATTTAAAATTAAATACTTCAACATATGATGACTTAGCTAACTGCAAAAAGTGAAGGTTGAACTTGGAGCTCACATACATTCCTTCTTAATGCTTTCCTGTAGTTTATATTAAGGGTGGTGGATAATCAAATTACCTTTACCTCACAATACATGAAATACCTGGCAATTGCATTATATTTAATTTCCTTATCAAAACCAAATCATCTTTATTTCCTTATCATGACCAAATCATCCAATTTCTCGTGCTTTTCTGTGCACCCTCTTTTATCGGCCTTTCGTCCTCGTGCTTATCTGTGCATTCTCTTTGGACTTTCATGTGCTTTTTCTGTGCACCCTCTTTGGCCATTCATCCTCGTGCTTTTCTGTAAACCCTCTTTTGGCATCCATCCTGTATGTCAGTGGTGATTTAATGTTGATATAATGGACAAACTGCTGATTGACTGATTGGTGCACCACACTTGATAGTTATTTGAAATAATTTGGAACCCAGGACTTCAATTTTCTTCAGTGAATTTAAGATATGTTCGACTGATGATGCTTGCCAAATTCCTACGGCTTTAATTTACATTTTTTTAGTCTTGGCTATTTACAGTATTGTTGTTTCTTCTGAAATATCACTGAAGAAGAATTCATAAGTTAAGACTTGCATACATAGTTCACAAAATTGTTTCTATGACGGATTATGTAGTAAATAAATGAATCTTATTTTAATTCATTGCGTTCGTTCACAGGGATGGAAGTATACCAGTTTCGTTCATTCAAAAGTACCTCAAGAGGAAGTTAGATCTTACAAATGATGTTGAGGTATGTGGGAGTCATATAAACATTATCATTGAACCATACCTCTGACATAACATTCGAACATGAGCAGCTTCACACACACACACACACAGCATTTGGATTGCAAATAATTGAGTTTACATCTCCGATCAGTTGATTTGATATTTCCTGCGAATCAAACTCCAGGTTGAGATCAAGTGCATGGGGCAGAGCATCATCCCCACACTAACGCTGAACAATCTGGTTGATCTGTGGCTTCAAACAACTAGTACAGACAGAGTGAAAGCCACAATCGGCTCATCAGCCAAGGACTTCGTGATGGTGTTGGGCTATGCTCGCAGGGCACCTGATTCTTAGGCTCATGCCTCGATTTTCCCTCCCGCAATGGCAAGAGGTACCTTTCACGAGCACCGCACTGCAACGTTTAAGAGCAAAGTCGCAATGAGAATGCATTGTAAGATGAGGTGTGAGGAGTGAATGTGGCATTTAGTGACTTGAAGTACCTGTTTTATATTTTATTACATGGTTGTGAAACTTGCATTTTTATTTTTTTACTCTTTGTTCATTACATTGGACTTTGTCATAATTAAGTTATTTACGTCATATGTGAAACTTAACATATTTTTTCTTTTTTAATTCAGATCGGGAATTTTGATTATTACAGGTATTTCTTTTATTATTTTAGGGTATAAAATATGTTCATAGATCTCTACGTGTAGGTATATTACGGCATCTTGGCACCAAATTACTCAACTCATGCACCGAAAAGGTGCAGAATAGTGCAAAAGTAGGCACAGAATTGGGTGTTGCTCTATTAACGTTCTCGAATCTGCTGACATCAGTTCCATGTTATAATACTTTTATACTCTCATTGTTTTAACGTAGTCCGGTCGTAATTATTTTTGGGTTGTTCCACTCAAATCATTTTCTTTTATAGAAAAAAAAACAACAAATTAATTTTTATTATTTTATTATATTTCCTACTTTAATAGTAATGTGGATCCTCATGTAATGATCCATTAATAGCTTGCCCTACATTTGTCAATTATATATTCCATTCGTCCCGACTAAGATGACAAAACATTTTCTTTTAAGTTTTTCTCTACTAAGATGACTCATTTTTATTTTTGGTAAATTTCTCTCTCCAATTAATACACTTAATCACTTCTCCAATTAAATTATAAACTTCTTTTTCTCTCCATTTAATACTTCCACATACCATTTCTCTCTCCAATTAACCACTTTAACCAACAATTCCAAAAATCTCTTGCCGACAAAGAAATGTGTTATCTTAGCCGGAACGGAGGGTATGATCATCAATTAACATAGTAAAATCTTTACATTGTCACATTTATGACTCAGTCAAAATCTTTCTTTTACTGGTCACGATTCCAATACTTTCCACGTCTCCCACTGAGAGTCTTCCGATAGGGACTAAGGCAGCAAAGAGAAAAGTGAGGGGAAGGTTCTGTTTGTAAACATTCATATCTTTTTAAGTTTGAGATTAGTGTAAATGGTTATAGTAAATTCATATTTGACGTGACATTTTCACTAAAATGGGTTTAAATTTAGTGTAAATAGTTTGAGATGCTCTTGGACAATCTCCAACCATTTTCACCAAACTCCAACCCACTTTTCAGTAAATGTCACATCCAATAGTAATTTTACTTTAATCATTTACGTCAAATTTAAAAGTATATTTTAGATTTACTTAGTTTTAATACTTATTCAATCATACATAATATTTTAATCAAATGACAAATTATCATTAATTAAGTTTGAGATTAGTGTAAATGGTTAGTATAAAATTCATAATTGATGTGACATTTACAATAAAATGGATTTAAGTTAAGTGTCAATAGTTGGAGATGCCCTTAAACAATCTCCAACCATTTTCACCAAACTCAAACCCAGTTTGCAATAAATGTCATATCAAATAGTAATTTTATTCTAATTATTTACATAAAACTCAAAAATATATTTCATATTCACTTAGTTTTAATACTTATTCAGTCATACATAATATTTTATTCAAATGACAAATTACCCCACAACAATTTATCATTAATGATTTTATCAATATGAAATTATTATTTTTAAAAATAGATAATTAGAATAAAATTCAGAGTAAATTTAAGTAGTAATACCAAAATAAATTAATTTATAATAAACAATAATTTCAATCTGATTCTTTTAGCCCACTATGAAACAAACTCATCTTAAGCTTATTAAATAAATAAAACTAATCCAGCCCAGTAAATCCAAAAACTAGTTTTTCAATCATTTAACCATAATATATAGATGGAGGATGAGGCACCGTTTTTTTCTTCCTGGTCGCTACTTTTACACTCTGCACTAGTTTTTACAATAATAATTAAAAAGTATATTGTGAAATGATTGTACAAATAGCTTACACTTACACTGTCTCAAGGGATGTCCCACTCTCCTTTCAATTTTGTCTTACAAAAGATACTCTTTTACGGTTTGATAAAAGATACTCTTTTACGGTTTGTAAAGTAGAAGAAAGGGAAAAAAAATAGTTGAAATTATATAATAAATAGTGGGACTCGTAAATGATAAAAGTGAAAAACAAAAAAAATTACTATAAATGGATATGAACTATTTCTAGGGAGTGGATTCCCTGTAGTGGGAAAATCCACATCACCGCCTGCGGTGCACTAAATGCGCACATATGTTCTTCAAACAACATGCAATTAGTTAGTACTACTACAATTTCATTTTATTCATTTACTACACTTCTCTTGTTATATTAACAATTGTCACGACCGCGCCTTGCTAAGGATAGCATTGCTCGATAAATCTTGACTAGGGGAGAGAATTAAGAAGAGGGGATAGAAAGGGGACGAAAGAATTAACGAAAAGACACACAAGCACTTCTTCATAAGATAAGAGAGGTTCACAAGACAACGAAGGATCATAAAATCAAGAATGTTTATCAAAGGTCACTCAGTACTAGACATTGTTCTTACGACCCATATATTACAAAATACTACTATCGTGCACAGCGGAAGGAGTTGCACTCACACGGTCATGTGTATGAAGACACATGCCTGATACGCTCGAATTTGGCACTATTTTGAGACCATTATTTGGTCCGTTTTTGATGTCAAAGTCACTCTATACGTCCATTATTTGTATATTTTATCTATTTTGGTATTTTGACGTGTTTTGTGAGAAATGTGCATAATTGAGTCGAAAAAGGGAGTCAAAACACAAAGTCTGGAAATCTGGAGTCAGACGGCGACCGACGACCGCCACGAAGTTGTACGGCGACCGCCGGCACCTGGCGGTCAGAGCAATGCAGCGGCCCGCCTCGGAAAAATTACACTTGGAAGAGAGTCTCGCCCGCGACCGCCGAAAATCGTGCGGCAGTCCGCCGCCGAAGGAACATAGACTCGAACTCCAACGCGGCGACCGCCGGCCAAGGTGCGGCGGCCTGCCGGAGAAAGGCGGCGAATCCGATTAGCCCTAGATCTGCTCCAAGATTTACCATATTTTGAAGATCTTTTCCTTCTACAATGAGGATTGGCTTTCCCCTATAAATAGGCCCTCAAGCTTCATCAACCATAGAGCTTCTTTTTGCAAAATAATTCACAGAGATCAAAAGCTAGAGTACTTCAATTGCGCAAGGAGTTGGAGAAGGATTTCAAGAACATCAAGAACGACAAGGATTCAACCTACGAGTTTTATTAGCTTTAGTTTTATGTTCAAATTGTCTTCCCTTCAATCTATGTGTTTAGCTTATTCCATTATGTGTAACTAAACTCATAGGATTCTAGGGATGTGTTAGTAACGACTTTGGTTATACAATTCTTTTTTCTATTTAATATCCGTTTTTTTTTACTTTGTTTCTTCCCTAAGTTAATCTTGATGCTTCATGATTGAGTGACACAATCGTGTATGATTTAATATAGTTTGCTTCATAACTGTGAGAGATTTCTAGCGAGTTAGATCCACTTAGTAGACGCTACAGTTAGCTTCCCTTAAAACGACACTGTTAATTGAGAGTGAGGACTTTTCAAGGGTCTTAGGAGCTTTATGGAGTTACGTGTTAGGATTGACAACCCTAATCTTGTAATCAACGTTTGCATCGCATGAGCATAAGCTAGGTGACTCGTCCTATCAAAGTAATAACTGTGCTAGAGTATTTTAGTTTGGAATTTGTATAACCATAACTGTGAACGCACATCCCTGGAATTCCCTTATCTCTATCATTTATCTCTGTGTTTTGATTGCATCTAGTTGTTATTTGTTTTCAAATCTTTTTAGTTTTCAAAAGTTTCCAAAATTCTCTTGTTCTTCCAGATAGTAATTGAGTTTTAGTAGAAGATAGACTTTGTGTTTGCCTTCCCCGTGTTCGATATCCGGTACTGACATTTAGCTATACTATATATACTCTGTATACTTGCAGGTTTATTTAGTGCTAAAAAATAGTGCATCAATGCCACGAAAGATCTACAAAAGAGATGAGACAACCACCAACTCCTCTCAGCCACCATTTCATCACTTGCTCAACCTGCACATTTAGAAATACATGCAGGGCTGAGTACGGGGTACTCAGTGAACACAATGCCGAAAGATACACATATATAAGAAATTGTTATTATCATGCCATCACAGTAACACGCGGGGGTTTTTCTTAAAGGCCCGAGCTTACTAAGTTCATTTTCATAAAGTTCGTCTGATCAGACTAAGTTCATTCCAGCAATCCGCCATATCTGATGGTTCATTCTGTGTCGGGAAGGTGGCCACCTTCCACGATCACATTGACCGACCAACCCTTACTATGACTCACGGTCCATTCCTTTTGTGCACGCTCCTCGAATAGGAACTTGGTCCTATTGGAGCCGAATTCGTTTCATTCATTCATTTGGCATCGCCAAACAGATAGGCATCATAAAACAAACAAATTATGGCACGATAACATTTTTAAAAAAATAAGTGCGATTTTATCAAACAAAAATCATTTCATATATTTGATAATTTTATCAAACAAAAAAAATAAATGCTACAAAAGCTTGGCCTTGGAAATTAAACTCCGCGAACACGCCCTTCTTGAAAGAGTATAATGATTTAAATTAGTCTTATGAACATCATAAGGTGCATGACATGAAATGATCCTAAATGGAGTATGCATCCTATGTTCGGTTTCGATCAAGATAACTTCATTCCATTAAACTTATGGCTCTTTAATTTATAAGAGACCTTAAAAGTAATTAATAATTATTTGGGAGAGAGTTCATGTAGTTCCTATCTTTCTAGCTTCAAGAAATTTCATAACTAAGGAAGGTAACATAGTAATTAATCATAAGATTAATTATTTAAAAGCTTCAAATAATTCAAGTAATATTATCCCAAAATCTAGAGATAAAATCTATTTCCTCACTTAGGCTCCAAAACTCAAAATTCTCCATTTCCTCTAAATTTTTGGCCCAATATTGAATAATTTAAGAGACTATTCTACAAAATTCAATTGGCCCAAAGGGGAGGCCCAAAAGTTAAAGTCAAAGAAACCCTAACATTTTGACAAAATTCAAAATAGAAGAGGAAAGAAGTGGGCGCCTCTTTCTCCCCCCTTCACCTCACTCTCGTCTCTCTCTCTCTCGTCAATCTCTACCAGTGGTCTTGGCGTCGCCGGCCCTCGGTCGCGTCCTCCTCCCTCCTCTCTCTCTATACCGGTCTCTCCCTCTCTGCCTCTCTTTCTCTCTCGGCCGACGGAGCTCGGCTGCCTCCCGGAGAAGAAACTCCGTCGCCGGCGACCGCCCATCACCGGATCTCCACCATCCTCGTCCACTTTCAGGTAGGTTTTCTTTACTTAAACTCACGATTAAACATACACACATATTCCTTACTCTTAGTTCGATTTCAGGCACCGATTCGTCGAGTGAGGGGAGAAGGGTGCAGCGGGGTTCTTTCGGGCAGCGGTGTGCGTCGTGGATGGCTGCCGGAGACAGCAGCAGCGGCGGCTGCCGCCCCGTGACAGCAGCAGCGGCGCCTTTCGGTAGCTTGGTGTCCATCGGTGCGCTCTTAAAAGCTAAGTTCTTTATCTCTCTGTTATCTAATTTCCATCCTGAGTTCCTTCTCATTGGGGCAGTGGCTATGGTTGGTTATTATTTAGTGTTGAGATAGACGATGAAAGCTTGGTGTTGTTGGCACTTGCTCTAGAATTCTAGCATAAGGATGATTTAGAAACAAATACTCTATGTTGCTAGATTTTTGTTATGAAAACACATTGAATACATTTGGTTTTAAGTTAGTTTAAGAGAGAAGCCATGTCCATGTATAATAAGAGCTTTTCAATGGTATTGACTAAGAGTCCTATGTTCAAAGTCTAAGTTGAGCATGAAAATTGTGAGAAAAGCTTGGTCTAGCAATGTTGATAAAGATGAGAATAATTGGATGAATTTTACTACATGATGTGATGAAAAGCAAATGTGAAGTAAAGCTTAGGAAATCAAATGGTTAAGGATAATTACCTTAAGAAAAAAAAGGAATGTAGTGTGCAGAGAATAAATCCTTCTTCTTCAAGCACTTACTAGCATCATTTCTTGAAAGAATTTTGTTTAGAGATTTTGGATGGTGAAACAAAAGGATAGATCATGAAATGATGTGGTATTTATAGAGGAATGATGCATGGTTTTACATGGTTAGAGCATCCACAGTAGGGGCCCCGCCGCGGCTAAGCCGCGCCTGTCTACTGTGGCGAAAGAGGCTGCCCCGGAGGTGGACGGTTTTGTGGGGCGGAAGGGCTTTCGCCCCGAATGCGTCGAGGAGAGAGAAATGCGGCGGCGGCGGCAGCTATCTATTTCACGGCGAAACCGCCGCGGCGGTCGCCGATTTACATTTTTTTTTAATTTCGGATTTTTAATTGTTTTTTTTGCTTATTTTTATAAATATCCCACCAATTTTCATTTTAGGGTTTTTCACTCCACACCCATTTTCACTCCATATCCAATTTTACTCTACAAAATTTATACAAAATGCACGAGAGAGACGAAGATTCACCCGCCACTGAAGAATTGGGATACGAATCCTATCCTTCTTTCCAACCATCTCAGCTGCGAGTCCCACTCCCCGGGGATCGAGTCCCAGTCCCCCTCCATTCCAGTCGTGGTCACCGACATTCCCGCCGTGGCAACAAACCCAATATCGGGGTCAGTCCTCGCATCAGAGGAATTTGGGTCGATCGACATTCGGGGATTATCGACCCACTATGGACTCGACCAACCATCCGCGTCCGGATACCCCTTCTCACTCTTTCCAGCGCACCCAGTCTCCTTTGTCTGATTTCGATAGATTCACATTGGAGCAGATGATGGGGCTGATGAGTCCGGGCCTACCGGACACCCCGCCGACGAGATGTTCCGGCGACAGCGGTGGGAGAGGAGGCGGAGGCGGCGACGGCGGGGGTGGGAGAGGCGGCAGCAACGGCGGTTGTGGGAGAGGCGGCGGCGACGGCGGTGCGGGGAGAGGCGGCGACCCGGGCAGCGACGAGGATGGCAGCGGCAGCGGCGGTAACGAGTCGGCAGTAGTGAGTCGGTCCGTGCACTACACCAAAGAGGAGTCGATTGCTGTGGCGAGGGCATGAGATGCCGTCACATCAGACCCCGTAGTTGGCACCAATCAGATCGAGATGGGCTTTTGGAAGCGCGTTCAAGCTGAGAGGCGCCAAATCGCGTGACGCGGAACAGATCCGAAAAAAGTTTGGGAGAATTCTGACACCCACCAGGAAGTTTGCGGGCATCTACGGAAACAACCTCATCAACGCTGAGAGTGGCCGCAACGAAGCCGATGTGAAGGCTCTGTCTGTGTCCCAATACAACGCGCTATGGATGCCTAAGTTCACCCACTGGGAGGAGTTTCTCGTTCTCGAGAACTGCCCGAAATTCAAGTCCATCTGTGCGGAGGAGACTGAAGCTCAAGGGGCGAAGTGCACTAGACGCAACAGAGCAGGGAACTACAGCAGCAGCAGCGGCTCACAATCAATCGACCTCAACGACGTCCAAACGGAGGAGCCCTCTGATACACACACTAGGCGCTCACGCCCTCCGGGACAAAAGGCCAGTATCCGCAGCGCCAAAATGCCTGCAAGTTCCTCCCGCTACTCGGCGGCCGCGTCTGGATCGCATAGCGCGCAGCTGCCTTCTGGAGCTCAGTCCGTGGGCCCTGGTCCCCATGTGGTCTTAAACAGGAACCTGAATGTGCAGTTGATGAAACAACTGCAAGAGAACTGCCGTTTCTACGAGTCCGCGACCGACCCAGTCACCAAGGCGATATACTATGAGCTCATGTGTAGGATCAGAGAGGACCTGGGGTGGTCTGGTTCAGCGGCGCCGGGGGCAGGGGCGACGCCGGGGGCGGCGGCGGCAGTGGGCGACGAAGAAGAGGCAGAGGATTCCGACTCCGCCACCGAGTAGATGGTCGAGTAGATGGTGGCGGTGTTTTTATTTGTTTTTATATGTTTTTTTTTATAAAATGTTTGTTGTACAATTTTCCGGTATCCATTTAATACAACGGATATTTGGTTTCATCGTTTTTTTTAATTTTATTATTATCTCGTTTTCTAATTATTTTTAGTCCGATAATTTTAATTCTTATTGAATTAAATTATAAATTCTAATTGAATTAAAATATACAAAGAATAAAAATAAAGTGAAATGTGGCTAACAAAAGTGTTCACTATTGCTGCGGAAACTATTTTTTGTGGCTGTGGACAAATAAAAAGTGGCTATGGACAAAAAACGTAAATGTGTCTAGCCAAAGTGTCCACCCTATTGTGGATGCTCTTAGAAGCTTGGTTCATAAAGAAAATGTATTGTCCAAGGGTCATAGACTTTTTGCCAAATGAGGTAAGTTGTCTTGTCAATCATTCCTTTTGCCTAAAATGGCAAGAATATTATGTCTCGTCGCTTAAAATGACGCACACTAAGTACACCCTTCGTTTGGAAAACGTGAGCCGTCGTTTGGTAGGCGTGTTTGATGTGATGTGATTTCGTCGATTGTCTCGTCTTGATTTAACACGCTTCTTATCCATTCATGTAGGTATCGGAGTTCAAGGTGTGACTATTTAGCGAGATCCGGAGACCGTGGAAAATATTTTTATATTTACTTTATTTCTACGTAAACGTTGAACTCAATGTAGAACATGTACGAACTTTTATTTGAAGCTCGGTCTTCACAAACAGACTTTTATTTGAGAATAGTACATCTATTGTAATAATACTATTTTCATGCACTTATTCAAAACTTTCTTCGCAACGATTAATCATGACGAGAAGTAAAAGAAATTAGGTGCGGAACTTATATATATATAGAGTCCTATTAACCACAAATCCACCCTTAAAGACCGAACTAGAGACCAAATTAGGACCACTTATTTTTCTTAATCTTATGGTTATAATTAATTTACAATTAATTTAATATTTTATTAAATAAAAACGTTTTTTTTTATTTTTTAGATTTTTTAGATTTTTATAATTTTTTATAATTTTTTTTTAATTTTTTTTATTCGATAAAAACTTGCTTGAGTAAATAATGAACTATATCCACTACATAATGAACTAAATGAATGTATGTTATGAACTTATTATTTCATTCCGTTGGTTTATTACTTCATTTATTCATGCTCTTACTTCATTCTATTAGTTTATTACTTTATTCCGTTAGTTTATTACTTCATTCAGTCATGCTATTACTTCATTCCATTAGTTTATTACTTCATAATGTGTTATGACATAATTATCTTTCAGTTGGGTTTAGGGTTATTACTTTATTCCGTCATTTATTACTTCATTCAGTCATGTTATTACTTCATTCCGTTAGTTTATTACTTCATTCAGTCATGTTATTGTTATGAGCTTATTACTTCATTCGGTCGTGCTATTACTTCATTCCGTTAGTTTATTACTTCATTCGGTCATGTTATTACTTCATTCCATTAGTTTATTACTTCATAATGTGTTATGACATAATTATCTTTCAGTTGGGTTTAGGGTTATTACTTCATTCAGTCATGTTATTACTTCATTCTATTAGTTTAGTACTTCATTCCGTTAGTTTATTACTTCATTCCATTAGTTTATTACTTCATTCAGTTATGTTATTACTTCATAATGTGTTATGACATAATTATCTTTCATTATATTAGTTGAAGTAAATTCAGTATATAATGAATGCGAAAAATTATTTCATAACATACATTCATTTAGTTTATTATGTAGTGAATATAGTTCATTATTTACTCCCGCAAGTTTTTATCGAATAAAAAAAAAAAAAAAAATTTAAATTTTTTTTTTACATTTTTTAAAAAAATAAATAAATTAGAAACGTTTTTATTTAATAAAATATTAAATTAATTCTAAATTAATCATAATCATAAGATAAAGAAAAATGAGTGGCCCAAATTTGGTCTCTAGTTCGGTCTTTAAGAAGGGTTCGACATTGATCACAACTCTATATATATATATATGTCCATGATCAATTGAGATTTTTTAGGCTAATGGAGAAATAAGATGCAATATCAGCCACTCATTTTTATTAAATGAGTGGTCCAGATTTTGCCACACAAAAAATATTTTTAGATTAATTTATTATGAAAGGGTATAATAGTAAATTCAATGAAAACAACCTCTATTGAAACAGTCTCCCGTGATTTCTCACCTCTCTACATTCTCTCTCTAAATCCCCTTCCTTCTCACCGCCTCCTCCGTGCTGAATCCGCCGTAGTTAATCGGAAAACCTTTGTCGTTGCAGCGGAGTTGTCGGCGATTGAAATCCTTATGGCCGACGTCGGAGAATCCGATTCCAACGAGAATCGAGTTGGATCCGCTTGCATTCATCTTCCTCTCAATGGATTTTCGCAGGTGGTACTGTAGAGACGCGATTCGTGCCTCCTTGGCATCGATCTCGGTCTGCATTTGCTTCATGGTGATCTCGTACGTCTTCATCAGCGACTAACGCTCTTGAATCTCCGCCAGCATGAGCGCCTCGTGCGGCGGCGACAAATCGATCTGTTGATTCACATAACGCTGCTTGAGATCGGAGCGCCTTCAGCTGGTCGACGACGGCTCGGTCCGCGGACCGAATGGCGTCGCGGTTGTACGGGATCCGAGCCAATTGGAGCGTTTTCCAATTAAGGTGGAGCTGTTGGCGATTGAGGTGGAGAAGGTGAGGAAGCCTTGATTTGCTCAAAGGCCAGACCACCGCTTCCACCGGAGGAAATTCCAAATTAAAGAAGAGGAATGTGAGTTTCTACTTTCTGATTATCGGATATTCTATTTGTAATTTCCTTTCTCGATTTTATGAATTCCACATTATGATTTGCCAGAAATAGATATAGAACTGTAGAAGTACATTAGTTTGTTAGTATTTGTTTGATTAGGAATTTCGTTACTTTGGGTGATGGAATTGAAAATTAAGTTAAATAATTTGGGGGAAATGTTGGAGATGAAGAGGACTAACTTGTGTTGACATTTGATATGCGCTATTGACATGTGTTGTATGATCATAATCCCAGAACTTGTGTCAAATAAAAAAAATAAGATAAAATAGTTGTTATATTTTAATTACAAATATTATTTTTGAGTTGTTGGCACCATATACGAGTTGTTGACAATCTATTGACATTTGATACGCAAGTTGTTGACATTTGATATTTTGACTATTGATATGTGAATTATAAGTGTTATTTTTTAGTTGTTGACATTTTAATACGAATTGTTGACATTTGATATCCTGGCTATTGATATGTGAATTATAAGTGTTATTTTTTAGTTGTTGACATTTTAAACGATTAGGTCTTTTTTTAAGGCTTGTGAAATCGAATTGGGGAAGATGCTTTTTTGTGTGTATTTTATCTAGGGGTTTGCGTTTTGCTGTTGGATACTTTTCGTTAATGATTGCTTGCTTATGCAATTTGTATAATTTGAGAGATGAATCTGATTGGATTGCAGTTACCATGATAATTCATTTGCAACTTCTAAGGCTCTGCATATAGCTAATAAGATCAATTCTTCATCAATATTCCATGTATTGGAAGCCTCTTTCTACCATCAGATACATTGTGAATCTCCTACATCAGTTCTTGATCTTATAATTCATGAAATCTTGTGTGTGGTTATTTTTTTCAAGCGCGGTTGTGTAGTATAAAGCTCGAATTACTTAGTTGAAGATTGCAATGCTGCATAACATGCTAACTGCACTTGAAATTGATTGATTGATTGATTGAAAATTAAAACATGAACTATTTTTTGGGAAGGTGACATTTAACAAGTCTAAAGCAGCTGTGAGGGAGCGTATAGTGGACTTCGCAGCAAAGACCCTTGGATCGTTGTCGTATTGTTATGCAGTCAAATCCGGCTTCAACGACATGAATTATATGTAAAACATTGTTGTTGACATGAATTATATGTAAAACGTTGTTGTTGACATGAATTATATGTAAAACGTTGTTGTTGACATAAATAATATAGATCGTTGACATGAAAATATTCGTTGTTGACATTAATTATTTGTAAAATGTTGTTGTTGACATAATAGTTGACATAAATAACGTTTGTTGTTGACATTGTGGTTGCCATAAATAACGTTTGTTGTTGACATAAATAATGTTTGATAAGTCGTATTCTAAGTCTTGGTTACTGGTCAGTATGTCGTGAAATGCATGTATTATCTACAAAACAGTTGCTCAAGTGTGCAGGATTAAAGGATCCAAGTCAGTAGGAGACGATTCAGGTGACGCAAGTGAAAAGGGCGCTAGAAGGGTGCAATACTGACCAGGATGCATGCCAGAGAAAAGGCTCGAGATGGAGAAGAAGGATAGCTGGGATGATCATTAACAAGGGCATAAAAGTCAAAACTTGAAGGAAGTCTACCCTAAAAGTAAGGGCAAACCTCCCTATAAAAGAAGCCACTTGGAGAGAGAGAAGGAGTTCGCCTTTAGAGTTGGTCCCTTAGAGTTCGAGAAAATCCAACCACCACACGTAGTTAGAATTCTATCTAGAAGATCAGTTCCTTCAGCATTGTCCAACCTGTCGTTCCTCGCCACAGCTATGGTCACTTGACGTCCAAGAATCTGCCGGAGAAGTCATCGATCCACCGTTCCAGCCAGTTGCCGTAGTAGTATAGCAGTATCATCGCCCGAAGTGGCCAAACAATCGTTATTTTGCTTTCTAGTTTAATCTTCACTTGTTTTCGTCGTTGGTTTTATTGCAAACACTCATCGTTGTTGCCTTTTGAAGCACTTTGTGAAGTTCCAACGCTTAAATTATGAAGTTTCTATTTCGTATGTCGCTTTGGTTCGAGTTTGCTTCATTCTGCCTAGGAAAATTAGATCTAGTTGTTGCTTTTAATTTCTAAGTGTTTTCTTACCTGGAGTTGTCGATCTGAAGTTGTAGTTATGTTTAGTCAAATTTTCGTGCATGAGTTTCTGTTCTGCGCTGTGATCACCGCCTTGCATGTTAGTCAGTAGAAGTAAAATTGCAGTTTCACCGTTTATTTTAAGTTTGAGCATTTTAATCAATGGATCTTGAGTTTGAGGTTATGAATCTGAAGTTTAGTTATGGTGTTTGTGTTCATCTGATTTTTGTTAATGCTTGGTGAAGAAGAAAACGTCAAAATCAACTTTAGTTTGGACCACTTTACTTTTAAGTTACTTTTGCTTTTGTTCCCTACTTTTCAGTTGTACTGTCCAGACCTGTCAGAGAGCCACCCAGCCACCAGATATGCCTTGTAGTCTAAATTTCCTCTTTTAGTAACTGTCTACTTTTCATATGCCTCTGAGACACCTTGTCCCCTATTTCCACGAACACCACCACATGCCTGTTATTTTCACACCCACTAGTCAGTAGAGTACCTCCTTTATTTCTTGCCTAGGTAAAATCTCAACCCAAGCGTGGTAGCTAACCAAAAACACCCAGGAAAGTCACCGCAGTTATCCAAACGTGTCCATCCTTGTGGGATTCAACCCTTACCTCCACTATACTAATCAGTAGAAGTGGGTTGAGGAAAATTGTTTAAAGCCAGGTCCCGGTTGTCGCACCAACGACTCAGCTGGGTCGGGAATCTCTTCCTGATCAGTTGGATACACTCCAAATTACATACGAAAACCGACCACCTAGAGACCGCCGGAGACCCTTCAAAATGGCGCCGTTGCCGGGGATGGATGGCGTTCATACCTGTTATTGTGTGTGATCTTTTTGGTGTACATACTGTTTATAATTTTCCTTTTCTTTTTGTTTTCAGTTTATGAGAAGTGGCTCGGCTCCTGGCCAGTGGAGACCAAGGTTACTTCCCCGAGGAACAATACTCGTTACCACTCGTTCTGGCCTGTCGACAACACTGTCCGACCTAGGCACGAGCAGCGACTAGGAGAAAGAAGATCTAGAGTACCAACTCCCGGAGCTCCCACCCCAACCAGTAAGAACACTAGTGAGAATGGCTGACCAAGGTGAGGACGATCCCGAGCTCGCAACACTTACCGCACATGCCGACGGAGATCCCCCACAAGCCATAGTGGTCACCCCAGGCCAGACCGCCTGTGATGTGAAACCCCACGTGATTGCAATCCTACCGACGTACTGTGGGAAGAGTTAAGAGGGACCATACGAATTCTTAAATGAGTTCTGCAAAATCTGTAAGGCGCAGAGGCGGCCAGCAGGAGCAAGCGAGGACGACTACAGACTGAAGGCCCTACCTTTTGTCCTAAAGGGAGAGGCCAACACTTGGTTCATGCGCCTGCCAGCCAACTCTATCAATACATGGGCCGATTTCAAGTCAGTTTTCCTAGCCGAGTTTTTCCCGTCTTCAAAGACAAGTGCATTGAAGAGGAAAATATCATGCATAAGGCAAGAATATGATGAAACCCTGAGCGAGTACTGGGAGAAGTACATGAGTCTTCTGGAGTCATGCCCCAACCATCGCATGAAGGAGATAGAGGTGCACCACACTTTCTATGAGGGGATGAACAAGGAAACCAAGGATCTGGCGAATTCATCATCTGGAGGCGATTTCACCCAGTTGAGAGTCAGTGAAGCCAAAAAGGTGTTACGCAAGCTGTTAAATGCGAAGAAGACGTACGACAACGCAAGGGATGGGTACAGCAGAGAAAGGGTAGCAAGTGCTTCGGCTACTGACCAGGAGGAGCGGATGGATTTGAAGATGGAGGAATTGAAGAAGGAATTGCTGACTGCAATCAAGCAGAACACTCCACCACCTTCTCCGACTGGAGGCAAAGAGGCCCCAGAACTACCATATGATCAGCCGGACAACTCGCCAGATGTGGAGCAAGCAAATGCCGCAGGATACTACAATTCCAACGACAATTGGATTCCGGGTAGGCAGAGGGATGCACCATGGAGGGACCACCAAAATTTCCGATGGGAAGATGGAAATCAGAATCAGAACCAAAATCAGGCTCCAAATCAACCCAACCCCCACCCGAACCAAAATTCCAACCGTGGCCCAACAAACCCTGACTACCAGTCTAACTGGGCAGGAAGAAATCAGCATCCTCAGAACCAAAACCCTCAAAACCAGAACCCGAACCCTGCCTATGTGCCACCCCATCAGCAAAACAACCAGAACCAAAACCAGAACCAATTTAACCCAGGGCCTCAACATAACAGCCACAACCAAAACCAAAATCAGTACCAGAACAACCACGACCAGTACAACCCTCCTGCCCAGTATAATCAGTACCCACATAACTAAAACCAACAAAATTTCTCGGGCTACTAGTCAAACCCACCACCCCAGTATAACCAGCACCAGGGCTCGAACCAATTCCATCACCCAAACAGGTCGAGGAGGTCTATGGAGGACATGATGGGAGAGATGCTTGCCTCGCAGCAAAGCAAAAAGCGACTTGCAGTCCAGTAATGAAACAATGCAAGGAATGCAAAGTGCCCAGAAGGAGCATAGGGCAAATATGGATATGATGAACAGGCAGTTGGCCCAGCTCGCTAACTCGGTGGGCGAAATGAAAGGGAACTCAGGGAAACTCCCATCTACAGTCCATGTACCTGAAAAGGCAAATGTGAGTAAGATTACACTGCGGTCCGGAACAGCCTATAATGGACCTCAACTCAAGAACCCTATTGGGGAATCTAGTAAGGAAAGGGTGCTGAGCGACACCATCTCAGCGGAAGAACTCAAGAGGCCTCTGCCTCAGATGGAGGATCCGTTCTTTCTAAACGAGAAGCCTACTGCGGAAGGAAAGGAGGGAGAAACACAACCTGGAAGAAGGAAAACCCTGTGGATTTCATGTCAATCTTTGGAAAGCTGGATGTCACCATACCATTCCTCCAAGCCGTGAGACTGCCCCCTCTGGGGAATTTTATAAAGGAGTTTATAGCCGGAAAGGCCCAGGAGGATGGAAAAATCATGGTGGAAGGAATAGCATCAGCCATTGTACAGGAGAAACTACCACCCAAGAGAGCCGACCCAGGTATGTTTACTTTACCCATAACAATTGGAGATGTGAAAATCGAGCATGCAATGTGTGATTTAGGAGCATCTATCAATGTTATGCCGTTATCCATTTATAATCGGTTAAAAGGGGTAAAATTGTCAAATACTAGGGTGTTGATCCAACTGGCTGATAGGTCATGTATAAATCCTGAGGGTGTGTTAGAAAATGTGTTGGTCAGGATACAAAACTTTACTTATCCCGCTGATTTTTATGTCATAAAAATGAGTGAACCAGAAGCTAGGGAGTCTAGCGGGATATTTTTAGGAAGACCATTTTTAAGAATGGCTAAGACAATTGTGGATATGGCTGAGGGGACAATCTGCCTTGACTTTAATGGTGAGTCTTTGACATCAATGAAGCCATGAAAAAACCAATAGATTCTGAAAATCTATGTTATGTTGATGTAATTGACCCCTTAGTCCAAGAATTTCTTGAGACCGAATTATTGCAGGAAAAGCTCCAAGCCTTGGATGTGTATGTCCAGGCTGATGTGGAAGCAGCTGCATGGTGTGATCTGATTAGTAGCCGAGGGTTGACTGACGAGGAGATCGAAGAAGCAATTATGGAATTTTGTCAGAAGTCGGAACTAGCGGGATTCGTAGAGGCCGCGCTACCGGCCAGTATGGAGGAAAAATCAGATGCTGAACAAGAGTAAGAGGAGGATTCAAAGAAGAACCCTCTACCTATAGACACACTACCCCCGCAAGTGGAGTTGAAAAAGTTGCCAGCGAACCTTAAGTATGCCTACCTCGGGGAGGAAGACTCGTTCCCTGTAATCATCAATAGCGGGCTGACTGAAGAGCAAGAGGCAAGACTACTAACTGTGCTGAGCAAAAACAAGAAGGCTATTGGATGGAGCCTTACGGACCTAGTAGGTATAAGCCCGGATGTCTGCATGCACCACATTAGGCTGGAGGATGGAGCCAAGGCACATAGAGATTCTCAAAGAAAGGTGAACCCAAACATGCGGGAAGAGATACTGAATGAAATCTTGAAGTTACTCTCACTGGGCATTATATACTCGGTACCAGATAGTGAATGGGTCAGCCCAATCCATATGGTCCCCAAGAAATCAGGGATCCAGGTGGTTAAGAATGAGAGGAATGAGCTAGTGCCCACCAGACTAGTTACTGGGTGGCGAATGTGTATAGATTATCGAAAGCTGAATACTGCAACCAGGAAGGACCATTTCCCCCTGCCATTCGTCGATCAAATGCTGGAGCGACTGGCTGGGAGGAAGTACTTCTGCTTTTTGGATGACTACAGTGGATACATTCAAATCTACGTGAACCCGGAGGACCAGGATAAGACCACGTTCACCTGCCCGTTTGGAACCTATGCGTATAGGCGTATGCCATTTGGCCTATGCAACGCCCCCGGTACCTTCCAACGGTGCATGATGAGCATATTCTCGGATTTGATTGAAGATTGTATATAGATCTTTATGGATGATTTCACTGTCTATGAAGACTCTTTCGACTCATGCTTGCAACATTTAGATGTGGTACTAGAAAGGTGCCAAGCAAAGAGTCTGGTTTTAAATTTTGAGAAATGCCACTTTATGGTTACAGAAGGAATTGTCTTAGGACACGTGGTGTCAGAAAAGGGGATCCAGGTGGATCAAGCTAAAGTGGATGTCATATCCAAACTACCATTCCCTACTGATCAGAAAGGAATAAGAGGTTTTCTGGGCCATGCTGGATTTTATCGAAGATTTATCAAGGATTTCGCCAAGATTGCCCAACCCCTTACCAGACTTCTCCAGAACGAGGTGGAGTTCGTTTTCGACGAGCATTGCAAGGCTGCTTTCAACCTCCTTAAGGAAAAATTGATTTCTGCACCGATTATTCAGGCTCCTAACTGGGATCACCCCTTCGAGGTGATGTGCGATGCTAGTGACTATGCCGTGGGGGCCGTACTGGGTCAGAAGATCGATGGGAAAAGGTACGTGATATTCTATGCATCTAAGACCTTGAATCAGGCCCAACGGAATTATGACACCACCGAAAAGGAGATGTTGGCGGTTGTCTATTCATTCGAAAAGTTCAGGCAGTACCTACTGGGATCCAGAGTCATCGTCTATACTGATCATGCGGCGATTAAGTATCTCATTGCGAAGAAGGAGTCAAAACCCCGACTGATCAGATGGGTGCTGCTTTTACAAGAATTCGATTGGGAGGTAGAAGACAAAAAGGGGGTTGAAAACAAAGTAGCGGACCACTTGAGCAGAATAATACAAGAAGGGAACAGTGAGGATGTGAGAGATCGATTCCCGGAAGAACATTTGTGTGAAGTGATTTTCTCCGCAAGGAAGATCGATTGGGAAGAAGTGATGAGACTTACTGGGCAGGACGTAACAATCAAGGGCAAGGAGAAAGTAGGACAGGAACCCTGGTATGCGGACTTGGCAAACTACCTAGTGACGGGAGAGCTACCAATGGTGCCAAACGTGACAAAGGCTCAGAGGATGAAGATCAAGAGCGAAGCAAAGTATTATTTCTGGGACGACCCATACTTGTGGAAGGCAGGAACCGACCAGGTCATTAGGAGATGTGTTCCTGACTGGGAGCAACGGGATGTACTAACGCACTGCCACTCCTTGGCATGTGGAGGACATTTCGGGCCAAGGAAGACTGCCAGAAAGGTGCTAGATAGCGGATTCTACTGGCCAACCCTGAATAGAGATGCATACGAGTTCTGCAAAGGCTGTGACCGTTGCCAACTGACCGGTGGGATCTCCGCGAGGGATGAAATGCCGCAAGTTCCACTAATCGTTTGTGAGGTGTTCGACATCTGGGGTATGGACTTCATGGGTCCTTTTCCCTCATCTTATGGGAACTCCTACATCCTGGTGGCAGTTGACTATGTATCAAAGTGGATAGAAGCCAAGGCCACAAGCACTTGTGAATCTAAGGAAGTCACCAAGTTCCTCAAGAATCATATATTCAGCCGATTTGGGATACTGAAAGTATGATTAGTTTGTGTGTTACGGTGCGCACAGAAGGAAATAAACAGGTTCCCTTGGTCCAGCAAATCCACTAGATCACGCGGTCTAAGAACTCGTTGGTCGTAGGAAATCCTGGTCGTCGGACACACAGAGCACTCTTTCAAAAACCCTCAACCACTTTACTAAACCTAGTATAGGGAAGTAGGGATCGATCCCACAGAGAAGGATGCGTAATAATCATGTTCAAGGATTTGGACTTGTTTTTGGTGTTGGCTGCTGCCACGCATTTTTCATGGGTTGAGGAAAACAAAATAAACTTGACTTGGGAATTTTAAAACGGCTACGCTAACAACTAGACCTAGGCGAAGCAACAGAGAAAACTATGCAAGGAAAATTAATCCGCACTATCACTAGATCTAAAAGAAAGACTACTCTAATTACCTAGACCTGGGAAACAAACTGACTGTGGGACCATGACTGAAAAAGCAGAGTACGGACGAAAAGCTGGCAGAATAACTAACTCGGGTACTAACTAACAGCGACATCATCTTCTTCAACCAAATTGCGTAAAAACTCATAAGAAAAACAACATGAACGAAATCAGAGCAGAGCAAACTAAATCTAAACCAATTTGATGCATAACAACGAAGAACTAAACAGATCTACAGATGCTAGACGAAGTAAAACAGGAAACAAGCGGAAAACTCAAATCCATACAACAACTCCTCTTTCTCACTTTAGATCCAACCTCAGACGCTAAATCCACTCCGGATCCAAACGTCCGACACAAACTCCAACCAACAGAAACACTTCATCACTTCAGATTTAAACAATAACCTCCAATCAGTCAACAAATCACAGATCTATCACCAAATTCCCAGATCGAGTACCACAACATCAAAATAAAACAGAGATCGACATAAAACTTGTTAAAATAAACTCTCAGCAGCAAGATCTACGTAAATCAACTTGAAATATCACAAATAAACGCAAACCAACAGAAGCGAAAGGTTAACAAGTAACATCAACAGCCAAGTCGACTCCCAAAAGTGAAGTTCGACCGCAAAAGTGCAAAACAACTGAAATTTAAAGAGATTGTATCTTCGCCCACACGCGGACGGTGTTGCAACTGAGACTTTCTAAAGAAATGAACCCCTTCGTAACCCGAACTACCCCAGATCTCCCATTCCCAAGTGTGTGTTATGTGTGTGAGCTAAAAGAGAGTGAAAAGTGATGATTTGTGCGTTGCATGCTCTTCTATTTATTGGCGTTGGAGTGAGGCCCAACAAGGTATAGATAGACTTTGTTGCCCTCAGCTACTGACTCCCTCCGTCACGCCTTCTTTTCCTTTGAATTCTGCTCACTTCACTTTATTCCTTTGCTAGACCTTTTCCTTCAGCATTCCCTCGATCTAGCGATTTTATTACACACCTGGCTTAGGAAACATGTTAGACCCAAAAAATTGTAACGCTTTTCACCATATAACCAATGCATGAAATTAGCCTTATCAGATACCAAGGGCAATCATCTCCGATCAAGGGACTTACTTCTGCAACCGAATGGTCGAAGCATTGATGAAGAAGTACGGAGTTCATCACCGCCTATCCAGTCCTTACCACCCTCAAGCCAACGGGCAAGCAGAGATCTCAAACAAGGAAATAAAGAACTTTTTAGAGAAGACAGTCAACCCCTCCAGGAAAGATTGGAGCACAAGGTTGGAAGATGCCCTGTGGGCATATCGCACAACCTACAAAACTCCTATAGGGATGTTCCCCTATCGCATCGTCTTTGGGAAGATGTGTCACTTGCCAGTAGGAATTGAACACCGAGCATACTGGGCAGTTCAGCAGGTTAACGTGGATACTAAGACCTGTGAAGAGGAAAGGAAGCTACAACTACAAGAGCTGGAAGAACTCAGATTGGAGTCATTCGACTCAGCCATGTGGTACAAGGAGAAAACAAAAATGTGGCACGACAAAAATCTGAGAACCAAGGATCTCCAAGTTGGTTAGAAAGTACTACTCTTCCAGTCAAGATTGAAGCTAATGCCTGGGAAACTCAAGTCAAAATGGGCAGGACCTTACATTATCACTGCACTACGTGCTAATGGAGCGGTCGAGATTTCAGGGAGTATCCCTAACTCCGAACCTTTTGTCGTTAATGGACATAGATTAAAAATATATAGGGAAAATGAAGAGGTGTGTGTAGTGGAAGAAATTCCACTACACTTTAATAGCGTCTAAATGACCAGTAGAAAAGGGGTTTAGAGTTCCACCTGGTCAACGTAATATGATTTGTGCTTATTGACCAGGTAAAACTTTAAATACCCTTAGTAATGATGTAAATATTGTGAATAATTAGTAATTTAACTTAAGTTAAAAAAAAAAGCCCCAAAAAGATTTTTCGGATCTTAAATATTAATTCGGAGTTCGTACTGACCACGAGGATACCACTTGGGTGAAACTCTGAATTATATTAAAGAGCCATTTATTTGTTTTATTTCTATTTCTAGCTAATTGAGAAGGGGGAGATGAGTAAAATTTGAATTTTGGTGCGTGTTGCAGCTTTGCAGGCGAGTGGAGCAGGGAAGTGACAGGAGACGTCCAATCAGCTGCGAGAACTCCCAACCGCCTTCCACACGAAGCGTCGCAACCTGGCAACCGCCTACCACCGGTCAAAACCCTCAACTACCCACCCCTCTATAAAACACCCAACCGCCTACTCCCCTTCACTTTACAAACCCTTACCTGCATTCTCTCACCCACAACCGCCATCCCACTCCGAAAACTACCACCCACTACGAAAACCACCGTGAATCACTACCGGAAAAAGAGAACCACCACCGGTACAGCCATGGCAAAGAGAAAGGCAACCAACAACCCAGCATCTACCACCGGCGAAGTCCCGTCAGAAGTCCGAACGGCAGCCGAATCGCAGCCGCCAAGTCCACAACGATCACAGCCAACGCCGACGACACAAATCCCGACAATGGTTCCTTTAGACGCACTGGCAGCGTATCTAAGGCAACAAGACCCCAACAAAGATTGGACAGCGACCCTGGCCGGATTTAGCCTGACCGGAGGAATGCCGGCGATACCAAACCCTACCCCAACAGCAACCACAGTAACCCCACCCACCACCACCCCAAAAACCTCACATCCGACATCCGAAAAGACCTCCCCAACAGTAACTGCACAAGCAGAACCGCTCGACGTTAGCCCTCTTTCCGCCTATCAAGATCCCAACTGGGGAGAAACAGAGGAAAAGGAGAGTGGAGGGAGAGCAAACGAGAGCGAGAAGGGTGAAGCAGAGGAGATAACGGCCACTGAAGCCACAACCGATGAAGCAGAGCGGGAGGAGATAGACCTGAACGAAATGGCCAGAAAGCAAGGGTTAATGACGGATGATGAATTCCAAGCGATTTTGGGCAAGGGAGATAGGATCGTGGTAAACCATGAAGGGGTGGCTGAGGTACTGGACCTCGCATCCCAGGCAGTAGGGAGGGGGGAAACAACTGTTAGGTTTGGTATACTGAAAAGCATGTTTCGAGCAAGTTTCGCGCGAATAGAATCTTGCTTGTATACGTAAAACTCTACAACCCACTTTTAACCCGATTCAGTATTATTCGAGCAGTCTCGCACGAATAGAATCACTATTATTATTACATTGTGTTTGCTTGTGCAATTATAAGATGTTTTACAAACATTTAAATGCATAAGAAGTAAACAAAGTCTAAGTCTTTTGCTTAGTAGACCGGTTGTGGGCGTCGTCCACTTTAAGGTAACACGGTCAGATCTATGCAATGCTTTGCAAAAGAAAAAGAAGAATTTCACAACCTAGATAGGCTTTGGCTACTGATCGTGAAAGGTTGCAATGTCAGTCCGATTATTTCTAAGCCTTTCTGAAATAAGATGACGTTGGTGTGGTATAGCACTGAACGGATCTAACAACAAGACGTGTCTTTATGCTATCTACTGAAAGACTAGGTCTTGATAAAATATTTTTTCTTAATCTACATATGTTTGCATTGAGCATACGGTATTGATTATGCACTACTTTGACTTATCAAATGGTGCGGGTTTTTCGCAACCCAATAATCCCGATATATTGGGTAGTGGTGATTAATATCTAGCGGTGCTAGGATTGCTATTATATTGAAACGTGCGCGAGGTGAGTCTCGTTTGATAATGTCCTCAAGAGGAGCTCGAACAAGGTTTTATTATTCGAAAAACTGGCCAGTTGGAGTTTTATTACTCTATGAATAATAAATAAATGTTTCTTGCTAAGTCCACTCTTGGAATTAATAAGACATTAATTAATTAAGTCCATAGCAGACATTAATTAATTAATGGACATTTATATCTTAAGCGCGGAAAATAAATAATAAAAGTGGAAACCCGGATTACTTGTAATTTCGGATTTGGATGGGGAGAGTTCAATATTACTTCTGTAGTGGCTGCTCGTAATATTCCAATTATAACTTATATTAAATTGTGGGTTCAATTTAATTAGTAAAAAGTAAATTGGATGAGCCCATATCCAAAACCTTCCATAGATCCCTGTCTGGGCCCATAAGGAACTTAATATAAATAGGAGAATAAAGGAGACAAAATGATCACAATTTTCATACATAAAATTTTCGAAATTTTCGTTCCCCAGCTGAAGGAGATTTCGATTTCTACTCCTTTTCCCAAAAGGATTTCTTCTGTCTTCTTTATTCGAGTCCTAGTATTTTGATAAGATCAGCCCACCCTGATATCGAGATACAGTTCGGGAACCAGAGAGAAGATCCGTGGTCTAGTATTGAAGATCATCACGTGGAGAAGGCGCGAGCAATCGACAATTCTTTGGAGAATCAAATCGGTAACTCTAAACCGTAGTATTCATGTTTTAGGATTTACTTTCTATGAGCATGAATTATTTGCGTTCTAGCATGCAATTATTTGTTTAACATGTGAATTGATTAATCGCATAATCGGTCAAATAGATCCTACGTCTGATTTATTTGTTTTGTACAAGTCTTCCGCTGTGCAAGGGGCACCAAACCCCATCAATTGGTATCAGAGCCAATTTTTGGCTCTGATTATGTGGATTAATTTCATGTTATGTGAATTGTTTGAACGCATGTTCAATGTTTATACGTTTTATACGAGTAGACATAGTTTGAATTAGCCCATGTTTTAATCAAATCGGCATGTGTTTTTCTTCAAATTTGTTTTCCAAATTTTGTAATGCCGTAGACTGATTAATTGGGAATTTAATTCATAATCATTGGTACAATTGTTACTTGGATTCCATAATTGGAATTGGAATCACGTCGATCACAAGTATTCCATGCGCTATGGTTCCAATTCATACATATAAGTGTTCTTGGAATCACCGTGAACGTGGCAGCACCGATCAGTTGGCTGCGCAGAAGAAGCGGGCAGATCAGCGGCGGAGGTGCAGCGGCGCTGGCGGCTTGAGTGACAGCGATGTCCTAGCAGCAGCGAGTAGCGCCGGTGAGTAACGTCAGTGGTTTGACGGCGTCGAAGCAGCAACGTTGATGACGGTGATCACGACACAGCGGCAGCGACGAAGGAGCAGGGCTGGCAGTTGCGATGACGACGTTGCGACAGCGACGACGACGCAGCAGCAGCGCTGTCCGGCATGTTGTGTCAGCAGATTCCCGATTGGCGCGAGACAGCAGATTCCGGCGGCGACAGCTTTTCGAGTGGGAGCCCTTCTTGGGGAGTTTCCCGGGCTCGGGGGAAGCTATTGTCGCAGCCGCTGCGAAGGCGACGTCGCAGCAGCGACGACGCAGCAGCGCCGGAGATGATGCAGCGGCAACGTCCGCGGTTCAGTGGGAGTACGACGACGCAAGATTAGGGTTTCCCTATGACGTCGCTTTGTCTCGCTACGTGACTTCACTTTCCAAACTTGAATAGGGTTTCCAAATCCTTGGATTCAATTTTGGAAATAAGTCAAGATTAATTGGAAATTAGATTTGAATATATCTTGTGGATTTTATATGTTATATAAGATTTGATTTTGTATTAAATCATGGATTAATTATAGATTTTATCCTTATTTTATGGATTTGTAGGGATTTAATTCCTAGATGAATCCTAGTTAAATTTGGATAATGACAATCTAATATTTATCTATATCCTATGGATTAATGTGGATTTATCCCTAGATAAATATAATATTATTTTATTCATATCCTATGAATTTATATAAATTTATTCATAGATAAATTCTAGATGGATTTGGATAGTGATAATATAATATTTTATTCTTATCTTATAGATTTATATGGATTTGTTCCTAGATAAATCTTGGATAGATTTGAATAATTATAATATAATATTATTTAATTCTATGGATTTATATGGATTTACTCCAAGTTAAATCCTAGATGGATTAGGATTAATATTAATATTGATTTATTTTATCCTATGGATTTGAATAGATTTAATTCTATTAAGACAAATCTTAGATGGATTAAAATAAGTATTAATCCAAGTTATCCTTATCTTTTGGATTTATGTCCTAGATAGATTAGGATGTTAATGATATGTAAGAAATCATTATTTAATTGGATTTAGATAAATTTATTTATCTAAGAATCCTAAGTAATGTTTGATATATTCTGAATGTCTATTCTAAATAGAATTGAGATTTGTATAAATCTTTGTTGATAGGATTTTATTTTTATCTTATGGATTATGATGGAATTGTTTCCATCTAGTGATATCCTAGTATGATTTAAATTATGATAATCCTAGATCAACGTTATCTTGAATTGAAGGATTTGATTTTATCGAAATAAAATCTAGAATAATCCTAAATGGGTTTAGATAGTTAATACTATCTTGATAAATCCTAAATGAATTGGATAAACATTATCCAAGATAAAACTTAATTATTTAATTGATTCTCCCTTGACTAGATTAAATAATTGTCGTTAATTATCCAGTGTGTTTAAATACCATGCATTAAATGGATTTATCTGTTTATTTGGTGTTTATCTATTTTAAGTGGATTATCTGTTTTATCTGCTTATGTGATAATTATGCAAAAACCATATAAAAATATCTAAGTGATGATTACAACAAGTGCGTTGTATACGGTCTCCATCGGTTGGACTGCCAAATTTTGTGAAGCTGATTTTCTAATATTATCGCCACCTACAGAGTAGGGACAATAATCCTACGAAAACAACAAGTTCATAAGGGCGGACTTCTCACATAATAAATAGAATGAACTAGAAAGTGGTTCCCAATATTATTGCCACCTGCAGAGTGGGGACAATAATCCTAAGGAACTGCGAGTTTCAGGGTTCAATCAGAATTTATGAGATAGCTTGATTTTGTTATCAACACATGAACATTGTTATGGGAGTGTGTTGTAGAAATAAAATTCTGTAATGCTAAATCTGATGGTCGTGCTTAGGCAGCATTAGGCGTGTCAACCTCCAGAGGAGGAAGCTATTGATGCGTCGGTGTTGTGACCAGTAAAATTGTCAAAATTTTAATGCGTATTAACCTCCAGAGGAGGATACAATTTATTAATTTTGCAGTTGTAAGATACATAATTGTTTTGTGGTTATTTGTGATTATGTATTGAGCATGAGTATGTGATAATAAGTTTATTTGCCAAATCTTCATTATGTCTTTTAATATTTGTCTGCGATCCTTATAGAAAGTAAACTCGAATGCCTAAATTATGTAGACCGAAAACGAAAGTGGATAAGATTCTCATCGCTGAAAGCTTGGAGTTTATACTCAAATGATTCATGTCCTCCATTTCCTCGACATAATTCCACGAAGAATGTTCGAGAATGCATTATGCATGTACTTGACAAGTCTTTGAGGAATAAGGTCAAGCTATTTTCCTTTAAGTAGCTCGACAAGTCTTGGTTAATGACGATGAAAGATGGATATCAATAGAATCTGTCAAGATGATTCGATTGGAATATCCTAGAGTGACAGAATGTTTTGAGGATCTTTTGATCACTCAAATAGTTTCTGACACAAGTCATCGCCTAAAGTAACAAGAAATGACTATAAGAAGGTTTAACTGAAAAGTAGAAAATCTTCAGAATAATAGTCGTTGTGTTACTATTAGAGGAAAGTAACATGATAGATGACGAATTCATAAAGGCTGCATTTTTCTTAAGTCCTAGTTCATTTGAACAAAAGACTAGATATGGAAATGGGAGAGCCTGGATTGTCATCGAAGTTTGTTTAAAGCGAGTAAAGATGCTTTGTGAGTTGGATTGACCTATTTTATAGAAGGACAATGACTTACATGACAATGCAACTTCTAAATAAGAGATCTTGATCCAGTTAGGTTTTTGTTGCAGTGGGAGCTATTAATGCTCAACTATTGTTTTATGGTTGATGCTTAAGGCATCATAGTATTAAAATAATATAAGTGCGACAAGGTTGAGTATTCAACAACACATCAACTTCTTAATCATTGAATGATAAAGTATTTATGGCTCTTAGTCTTAAGGCCAAGAAAATACTTAGAAATTGTTCGAACTGATCTAGACTATCAAGATTTTAACATTTCGTTAAATAGCTTGACAGTTGAGAAAGTCTGTTTAATGCACTATGAGTTAGAATCATTTGATTTTTCAAGAGATTCAGAATACTTATAGAAGTGCAACATAGAAAGACTAGCAAGTCTTAATGGTTTACACCATAAGGAGACGAGCAAAGGGTTATGATCAGTAGTGGGAGTCTAATCTCCATTAACGAATCCAAGCATTCATCTAATGAATGGGATAGTTATGTAAGAAGGAATCGAAGTCTTTCTAAGACAAGTTTGATTAAGTGATGAGTTGTACTCATTAAAATCTTATCATTGATGGGATAAACATTAAAGAAACTACCAACATCAGTACCTTCTACAAAACACGAGTTGTGGACTAGAGTGTCTCTAGTCTAGCACATCTCAAGGTGTAATGTTGTTCCAACACGTGTTGGAAAAGTGTCCAAGAAATTGGAGTTGAGTACTGAGGCATGTTTTAAGGTTTGTCCCAAATGATGTAAGGTTATAAGTTCTGTAATCTTCAAAGATATAATTCTTGTATGAAGATCAAGAGATGAACTACAAGCCTAACAACGTGATAACTCTCAAAATAAAGAGAGAGATATCGGATTTTCCACATTACCAATAAGTCATACCATTAGAAACTTTTGCACTAATAAAATCAACTTCAGTACCTAAGATTGTAAGAACCATATCGTAGTGGGAGCGTTCCACTGGAACACAACAAGTTCATGGGTCTAAGAGTGTCGTAAGACTCAGTCTTAGATCAACTTGAACATAATCCCTTTAACTACAATGTAGTATTGGTTCATTTGGATATTCATCCTTGAAAAGGTGATAGATTCCAAATTACAATCTAAGATAGACAACATGTTTTACAAGACTTGCAAAACTACCTATAGGCTGTGTCAGTCAGTGGGAGCTAGTATATTTGCAAGTGTAAATATGGATCTCAAAAGGCTAGACAATGACAATGGGTTATGCCCAAAGAGAATTATCTTCTCGCTATCGTTGTGCCAGGATTTATTTGATCCTATTGTCTATTAGAACTTACATAAATTAGAATGTATGTATTATGATTGTCAAGACAGCCTTCTATAAATAGAAGTCTTGAGGAAATCATCTACTAGAACATTCTAATGGATATGTAATTAAGGGCAAGAAACGCATGATTGGAAGCTTATAAAGACCTTCGTGGTCTTAGGCAAGCATCTAAATCAGAGTATATGTGTTTTATCAAAATTGTCAAATGTCTGGAATTTGACTTTTGCCCATTGCAGTGCTGTAAGCACTAGGAAGTTGAAAGTGCATTAAATGTGGTATTATTGGTACTCTACGATGATGAAATCTACAAAAGTTGCAAACAACTAAGATTGGCATCTGGCGTAGGAAACTGGTTGTCTACCCAGTTTAAGATAAATGATTTAAGAGAAACTAATTACATTCTTAGCATCTAAGTCCTTTTAAGATTGCTAGAAAGAATGTTGAGATTCTCTTAGGAATCCTATATCTACACATTGCTTGGAACATTTTAGCATTAGAAATTCCATGAAAAGGTTTATACCTTTCAAGGTGGAATTGTCTTGTCTCTAGTCAAGTGTCATTTGACGCTTAGTGAGATCAAGAATTATGAGACTAGTTTCGGAGATAGTTGTCTCATGTATGCTATAGTGTGTACTAAGTTTGATATTAGTTGTGCTTTTGCATAGCAAGTATATATCATAATAACCATGGCAAAGGATTTTGATTGAGGTAATGAATATACCCTAGTGCTTGAGAAAGACTAGTAACTATATTCTAGTTTACCAGTCATTCATGTAATGTCCTTGAGGTTACACTGTCTTAGTTTTATTACTAATCAGTGATCGAGTAAGTTATCCTCTGATTATGTGTTTACCTTAGGAATATCTTCCTAATAGCTTTAATCGTAAGTTTGAGTATGCCTATGAGTATTATATTTAATTACTCTAGTGAAGGCTAACTCAAAGGACACACGAGTTTATTAAGCTAAGCAATCACATATGGGGATGAAATTAATTAAAGATCAAGTACGCAGCAAAGACATTATGGTGACAAAGATATAATCAGAGAACTACCAAGCAGATTTTTCTTTCACTTAGTGAAATGAATGGTAGTTCGATATATCTAGTATCAATACCTGCTTTGTGTATAAGTGGGAGAGTTTTTGGCAGTGGGTATACTCGAAAGCATGTTTTGAGTATAAGTGGGAGATTGTTAGGTTTGGTATACTGAAAAGCATGTTTCGAGCAAGTTTCGATACGTAAAACTCTACAATCCACTTTTAACCCGATTCAGTATTAAATAGATCCTACGTCTGATTTATTTGTTTTGTACAAGTCTTCCGCTGTGCAAGGGGCACCAAACCCCATCAACAACCACGTAAGCAGAAAAGTCGGAAGGCGTAGTCCACCAATCAGTGGAGGAGAGGACAGACGAACAACCGGAAAAAGCTGAACAACTTGAGGAGGAGAGGCAAGAGCCAGACACACATCAAGAGGAAGCCTCAGTGGTAACTAAACCCAAGCCAGTAAAGAGGAGGCTAGTGTTGAAAAACGAACCCAAGGCAGAGAGGCAGAAACCCCAAAGAGTGTCACAGAGATGCTTAGGAAAGTGGAAGTCCAACAAGGCAGGAGCAAACACAGCAGCAGATGCAGTGGAGGTTTCGAGCGAAGACGAGAAGACTACTCCTACAAAACCTGGGGAGGAGCCCTCGAAAGCTAGCCAGGAGGACACCCAAATGGCAACAGGGACAGTATCATCAACGCCGACTGACCAGAAGGAGAATACTGACAAGGTGGCTGAGGGTCTGGACCTCGCATCAGAGTCAGTAGGTCGGGAGGAGGCGACGAGAAGTGATACTAGTACCCGTGCGGTGACCGAACCTACCACCCAGGAGGACGTTTCAACAAAAGCCGACGAAGAAGCAGAGGCAATGGAAATCGAAGAAGCTAAGTACATCCAGGAAAGGAAGAGAAAGGGGAAAGCCCCTGTCAAGAAGAAACAAGCCGTGAAGAAACAGCGCACTGCCAATGCCAGCATAGTGATCAGAGAGCCGGAAGAGCTAGGGAGATCAAGCGACAGCGACTACACTTCCAGCGAGGAGTCCGATAGAGAGGATCGTGTACCGACGATGGAGGGTAGAGCTCACTGATGAGCTCATGGAGGACATGAAGCACTACGACACCAAAAAGCTTCAAGACGCATTTGACGACAAGGACGATAGCAGCAAGCAGGTTAAATGCGGAAAGGTACTCCACATACCCTCTTTGGATGAGTTATCTGTTCGTGATTCCTTCCTGGCCAGTATGGAAGCATTGGGTTTTGAATGGCTATTAGAGAATAGGGACCCGGAGATATCTGTGAGATTAGCAAAGGAGTTCTTCACCACGTTTAGGTTCCAAGTCACTACGGACCTAGACGAGGTGGCAATTTCCTTCAGAATATTCGGAGGAGAACTGTCCATGAGTCTGATAGAGTGGACTGTGCGACTGGGTATGTGTAGCCTGGAGGAGGCTATAGGACCAGACTGGAGAAGCCGTGAGAGGGGGGTACCGAGGAGACACATAGAATTTGAGCCCCAGGAAGCCTGGGAGGAGCTAACCCACCCCGATGCTGGCCAGTTCGCCTCCACTAAATCCAGATCCACCCACTTCAACAATCCCATGCTGAGATTGGTGCAACTCTACTTAGGCTATAACCTACTGGGGCAGAGTAATTCAGCTGCCAGAACGTCCATGACCGAATTGTACTTGGTATGGTGCGCTAAACATGGAAGAAAACTGCATTTGGGATTTTGGACAGCCTACCAATGCCACCTGATAGCCACCTACCCAGCTAGAAACTTGTCCCTCTGCCACATACTAGGAGCTTTCGTGCGCAACAACATCATCATAACAGAGGCAGAAGACCTATCTCCGATGTACATGGTCGACGCTCCTGGCCTGTTCGATATACCCTTCTTCGTCCGCACCAACTTGGTATACTACAGAGAAGGAGTACCCCAGTTCTACCCAATGGGAGAAGCCCCTGGGGGAAGGGCACAACAAGGCCAGGAGGGGCAAGCTGGGCAGATCGACCAAGCGCAAAGGCTGAGGCAAGAAAATCTGGAGAGGGCAGTAACTGAGCTGGCAGAGGAGAATAGACAATCACGGGCAGAGATGGCGAAGCTGACAACCCTAATGGAGAGCATCCTAAAGGAATTGGCAAGAGGAAAGGCAAGCACTGGAGCTGGAACAAGTGGACATGGAGGACAGGAAGAAGAAACCACCGGACCTGAGGAAAAAGAAGGTGATGAACAAGAGGAAGAAGATGACAACCAACCGGAACCCACTGAAGAAGAACCAAAGGACCCACCTGCACAGACCCCTGCGCCAAGGAGGAGCAGGAGGAACGTCTGATCGACCCCCCCAAACTGACCAGTTAGTTTTCTTTTTAATTTTTAAGTTTTCTTTTAGTTCTGTTTCTTACTTTTGTTAAATAGGTAGAATTATGTGTATTAATTGTAAGCAAACCCCATTCATAACACTTAGCCTATTTAATAGTCTAAGTGTGAGAAGTAAAGGGTTTGCTACTTCGGTGCATGTGTTTTTATTATGTTTTTGTGTTCTGTCATAAGCATGTTAACTCACACTTAGCCTACTGCGTAGTCTAAGTGTGAGGAGTTTATATGTTTATATAACATGTTGGTAAAATATTCTGCTTTGTTTTATAAATCTAGGTATATATCTGAAACTCTCCCACTTAGCCTATTGCATAGTCTAAGTGTGAGAAGTTTTTAGATATAATATGTGTTTGTTGTAAATGTGTGTTTGTCATACTAGCCATTCCCAATTTTCACTTCACAGCCCGTATCTGGGGCAGACACTTGTGAAGTGAGAGGGGGGAGCAAATGGCCAGTATGACATGTATATATATGTTATTTGAGTCAGTGCATGTTAGTTTTTTTTCTTTTAGGGTTTGTTTAGGTCTAGGAATTATGTGTTATGTTTTTTTTATGAATGGGCTTAAAACTCAACTGCCTCGAACTGACGGTGAGGGGAATTGAGGGAGATAAGGCATGCCGGAAAACAGAAACCACCCCCTCCAGTAACCCCTAGTCAGTATAGATGATGCAAGTATGAAGGAAAAACCCATCCCTTAGGTCAGACACGAAAGCCCTCTTAAAAGGTGAGTTAGAAGCCCCAAAGTGGAACTGCTTTCCACTAAACACTGAAAAAAAGAAGAGAGGCTACCACATGATGTCTAGGGCAAGGTGACCGCGTGTAGCAAACCCTGAAGGCAGTAGGAAACCCCCCAAAAAAATAAAAAAATAATTTTTTTTTTTTAAAAAAAAACCCTACTCTTAGAACCCCATTTTCTAGCCTGATCTATACCCCGAAATAACCCATCAGCCACTGGAACTGTGTGCGTGCAAGGCATAAGGCAAGGAGGCAACTGCCCAGGAGGACATACAAAGGAAACCAGCTGAAGAAAGAAAGACAAAGAAAGAAGGAGAAAATCGATCTGAAAAATTCCAGATCCAAAAAAATAGAAGAAGGTATAAGGGTGGCAAAGCCACAGGAAGAAAACCGAAGAAAATGGTCGCATACTTGACCACAAAAAGAGAAAGGAGGAAGAAGGAATAAGGGTGGCGAAGCCACAAGGAAGCTACTGACCAGTTGGAAGCCAATGTCAGAAATTGTCCAGCCGAAGAAGAAGCCTTAGCCAGAAGCCCGAATGCACACAGTTCTCCCTCATCAAATAAGTAGTTAGTTTTTGAACCCTAGAGCCTTAGGGACAACTGCCCCAAACATTACAAACCAATAACCCCGTTACAAGCCTTAAAGACCTTCAGGAACTGCACGTGAGATCTGAGTCCGAAACATCTGTGGTTTAGCATTGAGAGAGAACAGTCCTAACATCCCCTGTGAGGAATGAGTGACTGAGTGAACCCAGTGTTTGGCCTAGGATTGGGTGATCCTGACAAGCAGATATACTGACTGGGGAAGAAAAGGGGGGCGGCGGAAGTTCAAGGCTGCCTAAGGCCGGATTGCACCTGATCTCGAGGGAAAGGGTGGTTGAAAATATAGCCTATTCTATGTGTTTAAGTTAACTATATGTTTAATGTGTTTGTGTCGTTGTTTGTTTTCTTTTCCTTTGCGTCAGAGTCTTGAGTCTAGTTAGGTAGAGTCGGTCAGGGGGAGTAACCAGGCTCGAATTCGACTTATTTCTTTTTGTTTGTCTTCACGCTTGAGGACAAGCACGTGGTAAGTGTGAGCAGTTTGATAAGTCGTATTCTAAGCCTTGGTTACTGGTCAGTATGTTGTGAAATGCATGTATTATCTGCAAAACAGTTGCTCAAGTGTGAAGGATTAAAGGATCCAAGTCAGTAGGAGACGATTCAGTGTGACGCAAGTGAAAAGGGCGCTAGAAGGGTGCAATACTGACCAGGATGCATGCCAGAGAAAAGGCTCGAGATGGAGAAGAAGGATAGCTGGGATGATCATTAACAAGGGCATAAAAGTCAAAACTTGAAGGAAGTCTACCCTAAAAGCAAGGGCAAGCCTCCCTATAAAAGAAGCCACTTGGAGAGAGAGAAGGAGTTCGCCTTTAGAGTTGGTCCCTTAGAGTTCGAGAAAATCCAACCACCACACTTAGTTAGAATTCTCTCTAGAAGATCAGTTCCTTCATCATTGTCCAACCTCTCGTTCCTCGCCACAGCTATGGTCACTTGACGTCCAAGAATCTGCCGGAGAAGTCATCGATCCACCGTTCCAGCCAGTTGTCGTAGTAGTATAGCAGTATCATCGCCCGAAGTGGCCAAACAATCGTTATTTTGCTTTCTAGTTTAATCTTTACTTGTTTTCGTCGTTGGTTTTATTGCAAACACTCATCGTTGTTGCCTTTCGAAGCACTTTGTGAAGTTCCAACGCTTAAATTATGAAGTTTCTATTTCGTATGTCGCTTTGGTTCGAGTTTGCTTCATTCTGCCTAGGAAAATTAGATCTAGTTGTTACTTTTAATTTCTAAGTGTTTTCTTACCTGGAGTTGTCGATCTGAAGTTGTAGTTATGTTTAGTCAAATTTTCGTGCATGAGTTTCTGTTCTGCGCTGTGATCACCGCCTTGCATGTTAGTCAGTCGAAGTACCCTTATAGGCATGACATAACGATTTAAACCACCCTTATAACTCCATAATCATAATTTTGGCAATAAAAGAGTTTAGTGAATAAAGCCCACCTCGACTCTTTAGATCACAAGTACGCTCTTCCTCTTGTTATCACGTCGAGAGCGCGAGTTATCACCTTTAATTAATGCGTATCACAAGTAAGTCTCAATCATCTACTCAAAATCATGCATGCTCCCAACGTTTCCCTTTTTCCCATCGATTCGTTTTATATTATCACTCAAAAATCAAGGCATGATTATCATATCACTTTCTATTCGCACCATAACTCCCGATCCATCATCAAAACATGTCACGCATGAGTGTTCCTCAACACATCCACACGCACACACATGAACTCACACGCACACACATATACCGACGCACACACACATGCACATCACCCCATATTCATCAATTGTTTCCCCTTTTTCACTCATTCTATATGCATGAGGGTTCAAGAACACCGATTAATCGGTTAGATGAGAAAAGATTAATGCAAAAATACCTTTTCTCGATAGAACGAACGGTAAAACAAAGTAGTAGCCTCTATTCTTCAAAAATTCTTGAGTTTCAACTTCAATTCTTCTCAAAAGATGAAGAAATATTGGAGAAAAGTAGAAGAAAAATTGAGAGAGAATGGGAGAGTGGAAAACGGCGTGAGGGAGAGAGAGAGACGTGATTTTGCTTCTAGGGTTATGGTTCTGTCTCTTATTTATAGAGTTCAAGAATATAATCCCACAATTAAATAAATAAAGATTTGAGGAGATATGGGAGGAGTAGTTGGCGTTAATTTTGAGAGAAAATAGGGTAGGTTCGAAATCTTAGGCTATTAAATTAGCCTATGATTTAATTTAGATATTTCACGGAGTAGAATAAAATATCACGGAGCATAACAAAAATAATAATCCTCCCCAAATAATTAGGAAGTGGCGTTAATTATTGATTCCTCCATAAGGAATCAATTTCAAATATTAATTAAAATAGGATATGGCAAGATCTCCTTAGATATGGTAAGATATGCTAGGATATTTGAATTTATTCATGGAACAGAATAAATAAGGGATCAATTAATATAATAAAATAATTCCTGTGAACTATCTATATATACATGTAATTTAATTATGCTCAATTATAATTCATGTTTTAAGGTTAGTTACCATTAAAAATCATGTCAACTATCTATATATACTAGCCATGTCAACAACTAATATAATTATGTCAACTATGATGCTTGAAACTCTTGATATTTTTTAAACTGCGTGCACAATAAGGAATGTCAAGCTTCCTGGGTCCAGAGAATCCACCAGATCACAGGGTCTAGGAACTCACGGAACACTGGAAGATCTCGGTCGTCGGACACACAGAATATCTTTTCAAAACCCTCAACCACGTATACTAAAATTAGTATAGGGAAGTAGGGATCGATCCCACGAGGAAAGATGCAAAAGTACGCATTTAAAGGAGTTTTGGGTGGTATGGCTGCTGCCACGCAACTTTGGGTTGAGGAATTTATACTAGACTTGGTAATCGAAATTTGCTACGCTAACAACTAGATCTAGGCAGGAACAGGAAACATGCATATAAACTGGAACAAGCGAGACAATTTCTAGATCTAAGAAAACTATTCCCTAAATTACCTAGACCTGGGGAAACAACTGCAAGTGGGGACCATTTTCAGAAAAAAGGTAGAGTACGGTTAAAAGGCTGCAATATAACTAACTAAAGGACTAACTAACAGCGACATCATCTTCTCTAACCTTTGGCATGAAACAATCAGTAACACAGAGAGAGAACGTAAATTGAAACAAAGTAGACTGAATTAAAAAGTAGTAAAAACGAAGAACAGTTAGAACTAAGGCAGATCTACGCTACTAGACGAAGCAACATGAAAACGAAAGCAGAAAATCAAAATCCATGCACGAATCAGTTTCCCCTGTTCAGATCCGCACTTCGGATGCTGAATCCACTCCGGATCCAAGCATCCGAACCAAAGTCCGATAAAAAAACATATCCATAACTACAGATTTGCCGAATCACCACAGATCAACAACTACAACCACAGATCAACAACATATTTCCCAGATCAAGTATATATAAACATCAAAACAACAGATAATAACCATCAACCTTCGAAATAAAACTCTCCTGAACATAAAATCAACGTAGATCAACACAAATCTACACCATCATGACATAAAATAAACTTCATAGAATAACGATAAGTAGCAACGAGCAGTCGACTTCTAAAACGGTGAAGTTTGACGGAAATCAAAACGCAAAAACTGAAAAGTAAACGATTGTATCTTCGCCCTCCGTGAGGACGGTGTTGCAACAGAATTTTTCCGAAGATGAAACCTCTAACTACCCCAGAATCCCCATTCTCCCAAGTGTGTGAGTGTGTGTGTGAGCTGAGAGCTAAAATCATCTATCTCTCGTGTGTTGCATGCTCCTCTTTATATAGGCGTGGAAGTGGGTCCAGCAGGGGCTCTTTTGTGTGAATAGTCTTCTTTGCCCTCAGCTTTGGACTTCCTTCGTCTAGCCATTTTCTTTCTTAATTCTGCTCACTTTTCGTCTCTCTCCTTCGCTAGTCCGCTGCCTTCAGTACTTTATGGACCTAGCGAATTCCTTCACACACCTGGCTTAAAATTTGTGTTAGACCCAGTAAATGGTGACTTTTCATCACATAACCGATGCATGAAATTAGCCTTATCAAACTGCTCACACTTAAACCATACTTGTCCTCAAGTATAAAGACAAGAAAAAGGAATAAGGCGAATTTCAACGCATGGTTATCCCCTGACCGATTCTCTAGACTCTAACTCAACACAAACTCCTAGACCTAGACATAAACTGACGCACACATAACAAACACTTGAAGAAAACACATAAACACATATGCATGAACTAGCTTCAACTTTTAGGCAACCGTCCCCACAAGATTAAGGTCAATCCAACAGGCTGCACTTCTCCAAATTGGCCCCTTCCCTTCTTCCACCTAATCAATCTGTCAGTTCGTCAAGATAGCATTTACTTCCCCAATTGTTGGATTCACTCGATCACTCATTCCTCACAGGGATGTTAGGACCGAATCTCTAATAAAGTTATTGCCATACCACTGAAGCGTCGGGTTATGAGAGTTTTCTCCTTTCTACACTTCGTTCCACTTATTTTTTCTGGGGCCCTTAGACATATTTCCCCTGGACTTCGTCCAGCTTATACCTCCCTTTTTTCTATGGACTTCGTCCAGCTTATACCTTCATAACCCAATTCCCCTATTTTTTTCTCCTTCAGGACTCTTCTCCCTAAGCATTCAGTGGCGGCCCCATTTACATGTGTTTGCTCAAAGTTGTTTTAGGCTTATAACTCGCTCTTATAGTGGGGCTTCACAACTAAGTCAGCTAAGGCATCTTCTATCGTTCTCACTTCTTCCAGATTGACCTCGGCTTATTAAGGGAAAAGGCTTCTAAGTTGAAATACATCCTATCTTCAATTACTCTCACTAAGGAGATCATGCCGTATTATATTCACCAGCTCATGCGATACCATTAAAACCTAGACTTAACGACTCTTAACATGCTAAACAATACACACATTGACTCCCCTCCCCCTCCCACTTCACTCAAGCTTGTCCCCAAGCCATCGTCGTGAAGGGGGGAAACAGGGTATTCAAATCAACACAAAACAAACAAAATAACCAAATAAAACTTCTCACACTTAGACCGAGCATCGGGCTAAGTGGGAGAAGGCAAAAGTAAAACAGGAAACACAAACTTCTCACACTTAGACCAAGCGTTGGGCTAAGTGGGAGAAGGTAAACACATAAAGCAATTATCAACAAAAAACACAGACAATAGCAAGACATAAAAAAAACAAAAATTAAATTAAAACAAAAAAAATAAAAGTTACTTGGTCATGGGGGGAAATTCACTTCTGGGTATGGCTCCCTCGAGAGCCAGACTGGGGTGGGATTCCGGGTCGGGTCATCTTCGCTTTCTTTTTCGCCGGCAGCTCCGGCTCTTTCTCCTCCTTCTCTTGCTGATCGGACACTGGTTTCTTTAACGTCAGGGACTTTGATTTGGATGGGATTAACACTGGCTTGGACGCGGATGGGGTGACCACTTGCTTGAGCGGGTGTGGGGGTCGCTAGAGGGAAGAACTGCCTTGGCCGGGCTGCTTGACCTCACTGCCGGATCCAGGAAGAACCTTCTGCTGGGTCAGGGGGAGTGTCTTTTCCAACCATTTTAACATTTTCATTATCAGCTCCACAGCCTCCGTCATCCGCTCATGCTGCTTGGAAGACTTCACCGCCAAGTCTGCAATGTTCCCCCGCAGTGTCTTCACGTCCTCTCGGTTCCCGCTTAATTCCTTCCGCATCCCACCAAGCTCTTTCACCATCTCCTTCCTCATCACTTGCATTTCTTTCCTCAACTCCTGCACATCCTTCCTCAGCTCCTCGACCTCCTCACTGGGCACAGCCTCCACAGCCTCCGACTCCGTGTTCACCTTGTCTCCTACCTCGTAGAAGAAGGTCTCTTTGCCGTGTGCTTGGAGCAACCCTTTGTTGAAGAAGTATTCAACACTGAAAGTCTCCGGGGGCTCACACATCACGACCAAAGGAGCGTGCTAGTCATTTGATGTCATGCTTGAGCCAACCAGTAGCCTAGATGCACCTTCACGCCTTTCGCCATGCACCAAGTGCAGTAGAGGTCGGTGGTTGTCAGAGCTGAGTTCGCCGTTCCCATTAGATTGTAGCTAATAAATGTCTGGGCGAATCGGAGGATGCGGTCTTCAATGTGTGAGGCTTTGGAGTAGCTGGATTTGAACGTCCCCGCGTTAGAGTGGGTGACCAGCTCCCATGCTGCCTGCACTTTAAACCCTGGTGTGTTCTTCGGTATGCCGACCATCCTCTCATTCCAGATGCCCTCGTCATCTTCAGCCCTGGAAAGCAACCCCATCCTCAAGTACCACTCCCTGATGCTCATCTCATATTCTTCATTGAAAAGCCTGAATGTGATGGACTCCGCGTCGAGGTCAGAAGTGTTCTTTAGTCGGAACGTTGTGAAAAACTCCCGAGCTAAGTCCACCGGCACCTTTGTCTGGCTGTGCTTCAATAACCACTCGAATCCGATCGCGTATGTACATGCGTGGAAACCTTCATCACATGCAATCATCTTTAATTTTTTGGAGTTGTACTGCTTGCCAGACTTAGCCATTTTCCTTGCGCTACATCTCTCCTTGTATGTGGCTGCCCTTTTTTTATCATCAAATCGTATCATTGACTCCAGCAGCTCCCTAGTCACCCAAACCTCCGGGTGCTCATGGCTAAACTCCTCATCAGATTCTCCAAGTTCGGAATTGGACCCAGGAGTAGGCTCGGCTTGTTCCTCAGTAGAGGGAACTTCGGTCACTCGGGGTCGCCCCCTCCTCCATTGGTTCAGGGGTCGCTCCCCTAAAATCCTTTGGGGTTTTATCCCCGGTCTCCATAGGGGTTTCCCCCTCAGCCATCATCTCTAGAACAGGGGTTTCCCCCTCAGCAATCTTTTCCAAAACAGGGGTTTCCCCCTCAACAAACTCTACCATAACAGGGGTTTCCTCCTCAGTAACTTCCTCTCGAATAGGGATTTCCCCCTTTTTCTCACCCTCAGAGTTAGGGTTCATCTCCTTGTCTCTCGGACTCCACCGTCTTATCATCATTACTCCGCCCACCATCTGCCGCCAGTTCACCCGTTGCCTCCCTCTTGTCCGTTTCCAGTAGGCTTGTGCTTGGAGCGGTTTCTACCTGTTGAAAACTAGAGTCCGGTACGCTGGATGAAGTTTGAGGCCTCTCATCGTGGGGAACTGCGGGTTGGGCCGTCGAATCCACAGGGATCGTCAGCGGTGGTGTGGCAGCCGCGGTTGTCATCGGGCTGGCTGAGAATAGGGCGTACACTTCTTTCGCCTTCTCGACGCTTCACAATTTCTGCGTCAATTCCGCCAGAAGAACCGCGTCGTAGACCTCCGGCTGTGAACTTCTTGTGGTCTCATTCAGCTTCCTGTAGTCGATGCACATCCTCCACCCAGTCACCAGCCGCGTGGGCACCAACTCGTTCTTTTCATTCTTGACAACCTGTATTCCAGACTTTTAAGGCACCATATGGACAGGACTGACCCACTCACTATCCGGGATGGAGTAGATGATCCCTAGAGAGAGCAGTTTCAACACCTCCTTCAGAACTTCCTCCCGCATGTTCGGATTCAGCTTCCGTTGTGCGTCTCGGTGAGCCTTTACACCCTCCTCTAACCAGATGTGATGCATGCAGAGATCAGGGCTGATTCCTACAAAATCGGAGAGGGTCCACCCTATTGCTTTCTTGTTCCGCTTGATTACTTTCAACAATTCCTTCTCCTGCTCCTTAGTCAAGTTAATGTTGACTATCACTGGAAATGCCTCATTCTCTTCCAAGTAAGCATACTTGAGACCTGGTGGGAGTGTCTTCAGTTCTTTCTTGGTGTCATTCGTCTCCTGGGGCAAGGGATTTTTTTCTGCAATCTCAGGTAATGTCTCCTTCCCAGACCCAGGAGAATTCTCCAGACTAGCCACATGGGCTGATCCCCTTGATCTAGCTGACTCGGGATTTTTGCAAAACTCCATGATGGCTTCTGTTAGTTCCTCATCTGTCAATTCCATTGTGTTCATTGCTGCACACCACCGTACAACTTCTCGGTCGATGAAATGACTCAACTCCGAGTTTTCAATTTGTTCTTGTATCAATTCCGTCTCAAGATATTCTTGGACCAGGGGGTTAATAACATCTATAGCATACAAATTCTCAACATCTAATGGTCTTTTCATTCCCTCATCTATGCTAAATGTATATTTTTCCCCATTATAGTCCGAGCAAATCGTTCCATCAAAGACATCAATAATGATCTTGGCAGTGCGTAAGAATGGTCTCCCTAAAAGCACGCCACTAGACTCAGCAGACTCATTATCATTCATTTTGATAACATAGAAATCAGCAGGATATAGAAAATCATGCACCTTAACTATGACATTTTCTAACACACCTTCAGGACAGATGCAAGTTCTATCTGCTAACTGGATTACCACCTTGGTAGCGACCATCCTAACTCTCGTCAGTTTCTTGTAGATTGAAAGTGGTAAAATATTTATAGACGCCCCTAGATCACATATGGCATGCTCGAATCTGATATCCCCTAGAGAATTGGGTGATGTGAACATACCTGGGTCTGTGCATTTCGAAGGCATCCTTCTCTTTTGTATCACAACAGATACATTTTCCCCGATCACAATCTTCCCGTCTGGCTTTGTCTTCCCAGCTATGAATTCCTTGATGAACTTGCTAAAGGCAGGCATCTTCAGGGCTTGCAAGAAGGGCAGGTTGATTTCCAGCTTGCTAAAAATTTCATGAGGTCCTCTGTATCATCCTTCTTTTGGTTCAGGGGTCGCTCCCCTAAAATCCTTCTTTTGCGGGAAAGGCAGACATCCTTCTTTTGGTTGGTTTCCCCCCTGACATCACTTGGGGTCGCCCCCTCCTCCATTGGTTCAGGGGTCGCTCCCCTAAAATCCTTTGGGGTTTCATCCCCGGTCTCCATAGGGGTTTCCCCCTCAGCCATCATCTCTAGAACAGGGGTTTCCCCCTCAGTAATCTTTTCCAAAACAGGGGTTTTCCCCTCAACAAACTCTACCATAACAGGGGTTTCCCCCTCAGCAACTTCCTCTCGAATAGGGATTACCCCCTTTTTCTCACCCTCAGAGTTAGGGTTCATCTCCTTGTCTCTCGGACTCCACCGTCTTATCATCATCACTCCGCCCACCATCTGCCGCCAGTTCACCTGTTGTCTCCCTCTTGTCCGCTTCCAGTAGGCTTGTGCTTGGAGCGGTTTCTACCTGTTGAAAACTAGAGTCCGGTACGCTGGTTGATGTTTGAGGCCTCTCACGTGGGGAACTGCGGGTTGGGCCGTCGAATCCACAGGGATCGTCGGCGGTGGTGTGGCAGCCGCGGTTGTCATCAGGCTGGCTGAGAATAGGGCGTACACTTCTTTCGCCTTCTCGACGCTTCCCAATTTCTGCGTCAATTCCGCCAGAAGAACCGCGTCGTAGACCTCCGACTGTGAACTTCTTGTGGCCTCATTCAGCTTCCTGTAGTCGATGCACATCCTCCACCCAGTCACCAGCCGCGTGGGCAACAACTCGTTCTTTTCATTCCTGACAACCTGTATTCCAGACTTTTTAGGCACCATATGGACAGGACTGACCCACTCACTATCCGGGATGGAGTAGATGATCCCTAGAGAGAGCAGTTTCAACACCTCCTTCAGAACATCCTCCTGCATGTTCGGATTCAGCTTCCGTTGTGCGTCTCGGTGAGCCTTTACACCCTCCTCTAACCGGATGTGATGCATGCAGAGATCAGGGCTGATTCCTACTAAATCGGAGAGGGTCACAAGGTGTATCTGATGGCTGGGGGCTTTCTGACAAGTCATGTGGGAGTGTTCGTGAAAGTAGGGGACAAGGTGTATCAGAGACATGTGGAAAGTAGACAGTTACTAAAAGAGGAAAGTTAGAGAACAAAGTGTATCTGATGGCTGGGGGCTTTCTGACAAGTCTGGATAGTACCTCTGAAAAGTAGGGAACAAAAGTAAAAAGTAACTTAAAAGCAAAAGTAGACCAAATAAAGTTGATTTTGACGTTTTCTTCCTCACCAAGTATTGACGAAAATCATATGAACACAGACACCATAACTAAACTTCAGATTCATGCATTCAAACTCAAGATCCATCGATTAAAATGCTTAAACTTAAATTAAACGGTAACTGCAACTTTACTTCTACTGGCTGACATGCAAGGTGATAATCACGGCGCAGAAAATGAACTCATGCACGAAAATTTGACTAACTTAGCTACAACTTCAAATCAACAACTCCCGAATAGAAAACACTTAGAAATTGAAAGCAACAACTAAATCTAACTTCCCTAGGCAGAATGAAGCAAACTCAAACCAAAGTGACATGCGAAATAGAAACTTCATAACGTAAATGTTGGAAAATAACAAAGTACTTCAAAAGAGCAACAACGATGAGTGTTTGCAGAATAACTAGTTGATGAAAACAAGTAAACTTTAACTAAGAAAGCGATTAAGATTGTTTGTGCCACTCCGGGCGATGATACTACTATACTACTGCGATAACTGGCTGGAACAACGGACTGATGACTTCTCCGGCAAACTCTGGACGTCAAGTGACCATGGCTGTGGCGAGGAACGAGAGGTAAGATAATGCTGAAGGATGGATCTTCTAGAGAGAATTCTACTAAGTGTGATTGTCAAACTCCGAACCGAACTAAAGCCGAACTCCTTCTCTCTCTCCAAATGGCTTCTTTTATAGGGAGGCTTGCCCTTGCTTTTAGGGTAGACTTCTCCCGCATTTTGACCTTTTTGCCCTTGTAAAATAATCATCCCAGCTATCCCCCTTCTCCATCTCGAGCCTTTTCTCTGGCATGCATTCTGGTCAGTATCGCACCCTTCTAGTGCCCTTTTCACTTGCGTCACACGAATCGTCACCTACTGACTTGGATCCTTCAATCCTGCACACTTAAGCAACTGTTTTGCAGATAATACATGTATTTCACGACATACTGACCAGTAACCAAGGCTTAGAATACGACTTATCAAACTGCTCACACTTACCACATGCTTGTCCTCAAGCGTGAAGACAAACAAAAAGAAATAAGTCGAATTCGAGCCTGGTTACTCCCCCTGACCGACTCTACCTAGCTAGACTCAAGACTCTGACGCAAAAGAAAAGAAAACACTAACGACACAAACACATACACATATAGTTAACTTAAACACATAGAACAGGCTATATTTTCAACCACCCTTCCCCTCGAGATCAGGTGCAATCCGGCCTTAGGCAGCCTTGAACTTCCGCCGCCCCCCTTTTCTTCCCCAGTCAGTATATCTGCTTGTCAAGATCACCCAATCCTAGGCCAAACACTGGGTTCACTCAGTCACTCATTCCTCACAGGGGATGTTAGGACTGTTTTCTCTCAATGCTAAACCACAGATGTTTCGGACTCAGATCTCACATGCAGCTCCCGAAGGTCTTTAAGGCTTGTAATGGGGCTAGTGGCTTGTAGCGTTTGGGGTAGTTGTCCCTAAGGCTCTAAGTTCAAAAACTAACTTTTTATTTTGATGAGGGAGAACTGTGTGCATTCGGGCTTCTGGCTAGGGCTTCTTCTTCGGCTGGACAATTTCTGACATTGGCTTCCAACTGGTCAGTAGCTTCCTTGTGGCTTCGCCACCCTTATTCCTTCTTCCTCCTTTCTCTTTTTGTGGTCAAGTATCTGCGACCATTTTCTTCAATTTTCTTTTCTGTGGCTTTGCCACCCTTATTCCTTCTTCTATTTTTTTGGATCTGGAAACTTCAGATCGATTTTCTCCTTCTTTCTTTGTTTTTCTTTTCTTCAGCTGGTTCCTTTTGTATGTCCTCCTGGGCAGTTGCTTCCTTGCCTCATGCCTTGCACGCACACAGTTCCAGTGGCTGATGGGTTATTTCGGGGTATAAGTCAGGCTAGAAAATGGGGTTCTAAGGGTAGGGTTTTTTTTTTTTTTTTTTTTTTTTTTTTTTTTTTTCCTACTGCCTTCAGGGTTTGCTACACGCGGTCACCTTGCCCTAGACATCATGTGGTAGCCTCTCTTCTTTTTTTTTTTTTTTTTTTTTTTTTTTTTTTTTTTAGTATTTAGTGGAAAGTGGTTCCACCTTAGGCCTTTAACTCACCTTTTAAGAGGGCTTTCGTGTCTGACCTAAGGGTTGGGTTTTTCCTTCATACTCGCATCATCTATACTGACTAGGGGTTACTGGAGGGGGTGGTTTCCGTTTTCCGGCATGTCTTATCTCCCTCAATTCCCCTCACCGTCAGTTCGAGGCAGTTGAGTTTTAAGCCCATTCATAAAACATAACACATAATTCCTAGACCTAACAAACCCTAAAAAAAACTAACATGCACTGACTCAAATAACACATATATACATGTCATACTGGCCATTAGCTCCCCCCTCTCACTTCACAAGTGTCTGCCCCAGATACGGGCTGTGAAGTGAAAAGTGGGAATGGCTAGTATGACGGACACACACTTATAACAAACACATATTATATCTAAAAACTTCTCACACTTAGACTATGCAATAGGCTAAGTGGGAGAGTTTCAGATATAAACATAGATGTACAAAACAGAACAAAATATTTACAAACATGAAATATAAACATATAAACTCCTCACACTTAGACTACGCAGTAGGCTAAGTGTGAGGTAACATGCTCACGACTAAACACAAAGGAAAACATAATAACATATGCACCAAAGAAAAACATAATAACATAATAAAAGAAACACTAAAAAAAATCAAAAAGAAAAACTAACTGGTCAGTTGGGGTGGTTCGATCAGATGTTCCTCCTGCTCCTTCTTGGTGCAGGGTTCTGTGCAGGTGGGTCCGTTGGTTCTTCCTCAGCAGGTCCGGGTTGGTTGTCATCGTCCTCCTCTTGCTCATCACTTTCTTCTTCCTCAGGTCCGGTGGTTCCAGCTTCTTGTCCTCCATGTCCGCTTGGTCCAGCTTCATTGCTTGCTTTTCCTCTTGCCAACTCCTTTAGTACGCTCTCCCTGACTGGTGGGCTACCTCTTCCGACCTTTCCGCTTTCTTTGTTGCTTCCTCATTCCCTACTGCCTGGGATGCGAGGTCCAGTACCTCAGCCACCCCTTCAGGGTTTACCACGATCCTATCCCCTTTGCCTAAAACCGCTTGAAATTCTTCCTCTGTCATTATCCCTTGCTTCCTGGCCGTCTCGTTCAGATCTATCTCCTCCTCCGCTACATCGATTTTTTTCTCAGTGGCCCTAATCTCCTCTGCTTCACCTTTCTCGCTCTCGCTTGCTCCCTCTCCACTCTTCTTGTCTTCTGTTTCTCCCCAGTTGGGATCTTGATAGGCGGAAAGAGGGCTGACGTCCAGCGGCTCTGTTTGGTGTGTGAGAGAAGGGTGGGAGGGTTCTGCTTGTGCAGCAATTGTTGGGGAAATATTTTCGGACGTCGGAATTAAGGTTTTTGGGGTGGTGGTGGGTGGATTTTCTGTGGTTATGGTTGGGGTAGGGTTTGATGTCGCCGGCACTCCTCCGGTTAAGCCAAATCCGGCTAGGGTTGCTGCCCAGTCTCTGTTGGGGTCCTGTTGGCTTAGAAACGCCGCCAGTGCGTCTAAAGGAACCATCGCCGGAATTTGTGTCGTCGGCGGTGGTTGTGCTCGTTGTGGGCTTGGCGGCCTTGATTCGGCTGCTGTCTGGGGTTCAGACGAGGCCCCGCCGGCGGTAGATGCTCGGTTGACGGTTGCCTTCTTCTTTGCCATGGCTGTGCCGGTGGTGGTTTGCGGTAGTTTCTGTAGTGGGTGGTGGTTTTCGGAGTGGGGGTTGCGGTTGTGGAAAAGAGAGTGCAGGTGAGAGTTTGTAAAGTGAAGGGAAGTAGGCGGTGGGGTATTTTATAGGGTGGTGGGCAGTTGAGGGTTTTGACCGGTTGTAGGCGGTCGCTCGGTTGAGACGCTTCGTGTGGGAGGCGGTTGTGTTTGCTGACAGCCGATTGGACGTTGCTTGTCACGTCCTTGCCTCACGCGCCTCCCAGCCTCTGCACTCGCCTGCAAAGCTGCAACACACCCAAAATTCAAACTTTACTCAACTCCCTCTTCTCAATTAGCTAGAAATAGAAAAAGTAAATAAAAGGTTCTTTAATATAATTCAGAGTTTCACCTAAGTGGCATTCTCGTGGTCAGTACGAACTCCGAATTAATATTTAAGATCCGAAAAAAAATCTTTTTGTTGTTTTTCTTTCTTGACTTAAATTAAATTACCAAATATTTACAATATTTACATCATTACTAAGGGTATTTGAAGTTTTACCCGGTCAGTAAGTACAATACTATGACGCTGACCAAGTGAAACTTCAAATCCCTTTCCTACTGGTCATTTAGATGCTCTTAAAGTGTAGTGGAATTTCTTCCACTACACACACCTCTTCATTTTCCCTATATATTTTCAATCTATGTCCATTAACGACAAAAGGTTCGGAGTTAGGGATACTCCCTGAAATCTCGACCGCTCCATTAGCACGTAATGCAGTGATAATATAAGGTCCTGCCCATTTTGATTTGAGCTTCCCAGGCATCAGCTTCAATCTTGACTGGAAGAGTAGTACTTTCTGGCCAACTTGGAGATCCTTGGTTCTCAGATTTTTGTCGTGCCACATCTTTGTTTTCTCCTTGTACCACATGGCTGAGTCGAATGACTCCAATCTGAGCTCTTCCAGCTCCTGTAGTTGTAGCTTCCTTTCCTCTTCACAGGCCTTAGCATCCACATTAACCTGTTGTACTGCCCAGTATGCTCGGTGCTCAATTCCCACTGGCAAGTGACACATCTTCCCAAAGACGATGCGGTAGGGGGACATCCCTATAGGAGTTTTGTATGCTGTCCGATATGCCCACAGAGCGTCTTCCAACCTCATGCTCCAATCTTTTCTGGAGGGGTTGACTGTCTTCTCTAAAATGCTCTTTATTTCCCTGTTTGAGATCTCTGCCTGCCCGTTGGCTTGGGGGTGGTAAGGACTGGATAGGCGGTGATGAACTCCGTACTTCTTCATCAATGCTTCGACCGTTCGGTTGCAAAAGTGAGTCCCTTGATCAGAGATGATTGCTCTTGGTATCCCAAACCGGCTGAATATATGACTCTTGAGGAACTTGGTGACTTCTTTGGATTCACAAGTGCTTGTGGCCTTGGCCTCTATCCATTTCGACACGTAGTCAACTGCCACTAAGATGTAGGAGTTTCCATAAGATGAGGGAAAAGGACCCATGAAGTCCATACCCCAGATGTCAAACACCTCACAAACTATCACTGGAACTTGCGGCATTTCATCCCTTGCGGAGATTCCACCGGTCAGTTGGCAACGGTCACAACCCTTGCAGAACTCGTATGCATCTCTATTCAGGGTTGGCCAGTAGAATCCGCTATCTAGCACTTTTCTAGCAGTCTTCCTAGGTCCGAAATGCCCTCCACATGCCAAGGAGTGGCAATGCGTCAGTACATCCCGTTGCTCCCAGTCAGGAACACATCTTCTAATGACCTGGTCTGCTCCTGCCTTCCACAAGTATGGGTCGTCCCAGAAATAATACCTTGCCTCGCTCTTGATCTTCATCCTCTGAGCCTTTGTTACGTTTGGCACCATTGGCAGCTCTCCTGTTACCAAGTAGTTTGCCAAGTCCGCATACCAGGGTTCCTGTCCCACTTTCTCCTTACCCTTGGTTGTTGCGTCCTGACCAGTAAGTCTCATCACTTCTTCCCAATTGATCTTCCTTGCGGAGAAAATTACTTCGCATAAATGCTCTTCCGGGAATCGATCCCTTACATCTTCACTGTTCCCTTCTTGTATTATTCTGCTCAAGTGGTCCGCTACCTTGTTCTCAACTCCCTTCTTGTCTTCTACCTCCCAGTCGAATTCTTGTAAAAGCAGCACCCATCTGATTAGTCGAGGTTTTGACTCCTTCTTCGCAATGAGATACTTGATCGCCGCATGATCAGTATAGACGATGACTCTGGATCCCAGTAGGTACTGCCTGAACTTCTCGAATGAATAGACAACCGCCAACATCTCCTTCTCGGTGGTGTCATAATTCCGTTGGGCTTGATTCAGGGTTTTTGACGCATAGAATATCACGTACCTTTTTCCGTCTATTTTCTGACCCAGCACGGCCCCCACTGCATAGTCACTAGCATCGCACATCACCTCGAAGGGGTGATCCCAGTCAGGAGCCTGAATGATTGGTGCAGAAATCAACTTTTCCTTAAGGAGGTTAAAAGCAGCCTTGCAATGCTCATCGAAGACGAATTCCACCTCGTTCTGGAGAAGTCTGGTGAGTGGTTGGGCAATCTTGGCGAAATCCTTGATGAATCTTCGATAAAATCCCGCATGGCCAAGGAAACCTCTTATTCCTTTCTGATCAGTAGGGAAGGGTAGTTTGGATATGACATCCACCTTAGCTTGGTCCACCTGGATCCCTTTTTCCGACACCACGTGTCCTAGGACAATTCCTTCTGTAACCATAAAGTGGCATTTCTCAAAGTTCAAGACCAGACTCTTTGCTTGACACCTTCCTAGCACCATATCCAAATGTCGCAAGCACGAGTCGAAAGAGTCTCCATAGACGGTGAAATCATCCATAAAGATCTCTATACAATCTTCAATCAAGTCCGAGAATATGCTCATCATGCACCGCTGGAAAGTACCGGGGGCGTTGCATAGGCCAAATGGCATACGCCTATACGCATAGGTTCCAAACGGGCACGTGAACGTGGTCTTATCCTGGTCCTCCGGGTCCACATAGATTTGAAAGTATCCACTGTACCCATCCAAAAAGCAGAAGTACTTCCTCCCAGCCAGTCGCTCCAGCATTTGATCGATGAATGGCAGGGGGAAGTGGTCCTTCCTGGTTGCAGCGTTCAGCCTTCGGTAATCTATACACATTCGCCAACCAGTAACTAGTCTGGTGGGCACTAGTTCATTCCTCTCATTCTTAATCACCTGGATCCCTGACTTCTTGGGGACCATATGGATTGGGCTAACCCATTCACTGTCTGGCACCGAGTATATAATGCCCAGTGAGAGCAACTTCAAGATTTCCTTCAGTATCTCTTCTCGCATGTTTGGGTTCACCTTTCTTTGAGAGTCCCTATGCGCCTTGGCTCCATCCTCTAGCCTAATGTGGTGCATGCAGACGTCCGGGCTTATACCTACCAGGTCCGTAAGGCTCCATCCAATAGCCTTCTTGTTTTTGCTCAGCACGGTCAGTAGTCTTGCCTCTTGTTCTTCAGTCAACCCGCTGTTGATGATTACGGGGAATGAGTCTTCCTCCCCTAGGTAGGCATACTTAAGGGTTGCCGGCATTGCGGGGGTAGTGTGTCTGTAGGTAAAGGGTTCTTCTTTGAATCCTCCTCTTGTTCCTGTTCAGCATCTGATTTTTCCTCCATATTGGCCGGTACCACGGCCCCTACGGATCCTGCTAGCTCTGACTTCTGACAGAATTCCATAATTGCTTCCTCGATCTCTTCGTCAGTCAACCCTCGGCTACTGATCAGATCACACCATGCGGCTGCTTCCACATCAGCCTGGGCATACACATCCAAGGCTTGGAGCTTTTCCTGCAATAATTCGGTCTCAAGAAATTCTTGGACTAGGGGGTCAATTACATCAACATAACATAGATTTTCAGAATCTATTGGTCTCTTCATGGCTTCGTTGATGTCAAAGACAAATTTCTCACCATTAAAGTCAATGCATATTGTCCCTTCGGCCATATCCACAATTGTCTTAGCCGTTCTTAAAAATGGTCTTCCTAACAATATCCCGCTAGACTCCCTAGCTTCTGGTTCACTCATTTTAATGACATAAAAATCAGCGGGATAAGTAAAGTTCTGTATCCTGACCAACACATTTTCTAACACACCCTCAGGATTGATACATGACCTATCAGCCAATTGGATTAACACCCTAGTATTCGACAATTTTACCCCCTTTAACCGATTATAAATGGATAATGGCATAACATTGATAGATGCTCCTAAATCACACATTGCATGCTCGATTTTCACATCTCCAATCGTTATGGGCAGGGTAAACATACCTGGGTCGGCTCTCTTGGGTGGTAGCTTCTCCTGTACAATGGCCGATGCTATTCCCTCCACCATGATCTTTCCATCTTCCTGGGCCTTCCCGGCTATGAACTCCTTTATAAACTTCCCCAGAGGGGGCAGTCTCACGGCTTGGAGGAATGGTATAGTGACATCCAGCTTCCCAAAGATCGACATGAAATCCACCGGGTTTTCTTTCTTCCTCTTCGTCACAAACCGATATGGGAACGGTTTTTCTCCCTTAGCCTCTCCAGTCAGTCCTTGTGGAATTCCCTTTGGCTCCTCCTGGGCTTGAGGTTCCGATGTGGGCATTACTCCTCCCGGTTGCTCATTCCCAGGTTGTGTTTCTTCCTCCTTTCGTTCCACGGTAGGCTTCTCGCTTAGAAAAAACGGATCCTCCATCTGAGGCAGAGGCCTCTTGAGCTCTTCCGCTGGAATGACGTCGCTCAGCACCCTTTCTCCATTAGACTCCCCAACAGGGTTCTTGAGCTGAGGTCCATTATAGGCTGTCCCGGACCGCAGTGTAATCTTGCTCACATTTGCCTTCTCAGGTACATGGACTGTAGATGGGAGTTTCCCTGAGTTCCCCTTCATTTCGCCCACCGAGTTAGCGAGCTGGGCCAACTGCCTGTTCATCATATCCATATTTGCCCTATGCTCCTTCTGGGCACTTTGCATTCCTTGCATTGTTTCATTACTGGACTGCAAGTCATTTTTAATGCTTTGCTGCGAGGCAAGCATTTCTCCCATCATGTCCTCCACGGACCTCCTCGACCTGTTTGGGTGATGGAATTGGCTCGAGCTCTGATGCTGGTTATACTGAGGTGGTGGGTTTGACTGGTAGCCTGAGAAATTTTGTTGGTTTTGGTTCGGTGGGTACTGGTTATACTGGGCAGGAGGGTTATACTGATCGTGGTTGTGCTGGTATTGACTTTGGTTTTGGTGGTGGGTGTTATGTTGAGGCCCTGGGTTAAATTGGTGCTGGTTCTGGTTTTGATTGTGGTTTTGGTTTTGGTAGTTTCGCTGATGGGGTGGCACATAGGTAGGGTTCGGGTTCTGGTTTTGAGAGTTTTGGTTCTGAGGATGCTGGTTTCTTCCTACCCAGTTAGACTGGTAGTCAGGGTTTGTTGGTCCGCGGTTGGGATATTGGTTCGGCTGGGGGTTGGGTTGATTTGGAGCCTGATTTTGATTCTGATTCTGATTCCCATCTCCCCATCGGAAATTTTGGTGGTCCCTCCACGGTGCATCTCTTTGTTTCCCCGGAATCCAATTGCCGTTGGAATTGTAGTAACCTGCGGCATTCGCTTGCTCCACATCCGGCGAGTTGTCCGGCTGATCATACGGTAGTGCTGGGGCTTCTTGGCCTCCAGTTGGAGAAGGTGGTGGAGTGTTCTGCTTGATTGCAGTCAGCAGTTCCTTCTTCAATTCCTCCATCTTCAAGTCCATCCGTTCCTCCTGGTCAGTAGCCGAAGCACTCGCTACCCTTTCTCTGCTGTACCCATCTCTCGCGTTGTCGTACGTCTTCTTCGCATTCAACAGCTTGCGTAGCACCTTTTTGGCTTCACTCACTCTCAACTGGGTGAAATCACCTCCAGACGATGAATTTGCCAGATCCTTGGTTTCTTTGTTCATCCCCTCATAGAAGGTGTGGTGCACCTCTATCTCCTTCATGCGATGGTTGGGGCATGACTCCAGAAGGCTCATGTACTTTTCCCAGTACTCGCTCAGGGTTTCATCATATTCTTGCCTTATGCACGATATTTTCCTCTTCAATGCACTTGTCTTCGAAGATGGAAAAAATTCGGCTAGGAATGCTGACTTGAAGTCGGCCCATGTATTGATGGAGTCGGCTGGCAGGCGCATGAACCAAGTGTTGGCCTCTCCTTTTAGGACAAAAGGCAGGGCCTTCAGTCTGTAATCGTCCTCGCTCGCTCCTGCTGGCCGCCTCTGTGCCTTACAGATTTTGCAGAACTCATTTAAGAATTCGTAGGGTCCTTCATAACTCTTCCCACAGTAAGTCGGTAGGATTGCAATCACGTGGGGTTTCACATCACAGGCGGTCTGGCCTGGGGTGACCACTATGGCTTGTGGGGGATCTCCGTCGGCATGTGCGGTAAGTGTCGCGAGCTCGGGATCGTCCTCACCATGGTCAGCCATCCTCACTAATGTCCTTACTGGTTGGAGTGGAAGCTCCGGGAGCTGGTACTCTAGCTCCTCTTTTTCTTCGTCGCTACTCGTGCCCAGGTCGGACAGTGCTGTCGACAGGCCAGAACGAGTAGTAACGAGTATTGTTCCTCTGGGAAGTATCCTTGGTCTCCACTGGCCAGGAGCCGAGCCACTTCTCATAAACTGAAAATAAAAAGAAAAGAAAAATTATAAACAGTATGTACACCAAAAAGATCACACACAATAACAGGTATGAACGCCATCCATCCCCGGCAACGGCGCCATTTTGAAAGTGGTCCGGTCTGGGTCTTATGTCCTCGATGGTTTCGCATGTGGAATTGGAGTGTATCCAACTGATCAGGAAGAGATTCCCGACCCAGCTGAGTCGTTGATACGACGACCGAGACCTGACTTCAAACAAATTTCCTCAACCCACTTTTACTAATTAGTATAGCGGAGGTAAGGGTCGAATCCCACGAGGATGGACACGTTTAGATAACTGTGGTGACTTTCCTGGGTGTTTGGTTAGCTACCACGCTTGGGTTGAGATTTACCTAGACAGGAAATAAGGTAGTACTCTACTGACTAGTAGGCGGGAAAATAACAGACATGTGGGAGTGTTCGTGAAAGTAGGGGACAAGGTGTATCAGAGACATGTGGAAAGTAGACAGTTACTAAAAGAGGAAAGTTAGAGAACAAAGTGTATCTGATGGCTGGGGGCTTTCTGACAAGTCTGGATAGTACCTCTGAAAAGTAGGGAACAAAAGTAAAAAGTAACTTAAAAGCAAAAGTAGACCAAATAAAGTTGATTTTGACGTTTTCTTCCTCACCAAGTATTGACGAAAATCATATGAACACAGACACCATAACTAAACTTCAGATTCATGCATTCAAACTCAAGATCCATCGATTAAAATGCTTAAACTTAAATTAAACGGTAACTGCAACTTTACTTCTACTGACTGACATGCAAGGTGGTAATCACGGCGCAGAAAAGAAACTCATGCACGAAAATTTGACTAACTTAGCTACAACTTCAAATCAACAACTCCCGAATAGAAAACACTTAGAAATTGAAAGCAATAACTAAATCTAACTTCCCTAGGCAGAATGAAGCAAACTCAAACCAAAGTGACATGCGAAATAGAAACTTCATAACGTAAATGTTGGAAAATAACAAAGTACTTCAAAAGAGCAACAACGATGAGTGTTTGCAGAATAACTAGTTGATGAAAACAAGTAAACTTTAACTAAGAAAGCGATTAAGATTGTTTGTGCCACTCCGGGCGATGATACTACTACACTGCTACGATAACTGGCTGGAACGACGGACTGATGACTTCTCCGGCAAACTCTGGACGTCAAGTGACCATGGCTGTGGCGAGGAACGAGAGGTAAGATAATGCTGAAGGATGGATCTTCTAGAGAGAATTCTACTAAGTGTGATTGTCAAACTCCGAACCGAACTCCTTCTCTCTCTCCAAATGGCTTCTTTTATAGGGAGGCTTGCCCTTGCTTTTAGGGTAGACTTCTCCCGCATTTTGACCTTTTTGCCCTTGTAAAATAATCATCCCAGCTATCCTCCTTCTCCATCTCGAGCCTTTTCTCTGGCATGCATTCTGGTCAGTATCGCACCCTTCTAGTGCCCTTTTCACTTGCGTCACACGAATCGTCACCTACTGACTTGGATCCTTCAATCCTGCACACTTAAGCAACTGTTTTGCAGATAATACATGTATTTCACGACATACTGACCAGTAACCAAGGCTTAGCTCTCTGGAGGGTGTGCATAATTTGTGATCTGCAGTGGAGGCGGTTGACTTTGATCATTGTCAGTCCATCTAAAATTAGGATGATTTCTCCATGGAGCCTCCTTTTGCCTTCCTTGATTCCAACTTCCGTCCGGATTCCAGCTCCCCATTGAATTCACCTGGGCTTGGTACTCTCCTTCGCAAGGTTGACCGTAATAAGGTTGAAGTTGCCTTTCCTCTGGACCTGGGGGTTTTTCGTTCTCCGGTGGGGCATGAGGGTTGTACTTCACAATTGCATTCAACAGTGCTTTCTCCAACTTATCTATCCTGGCTTCCACCTTCGTATCGTCTTGCTCTATTACTGCGTTGGCCGATCCCCTCCTCATAATGCTCTGCGGGTTATCATAGGCCTTTTTCGCCTCGATCAATCACCCCAAAGTCTCTCTGGCTTCACTTGCTTTATTTTTGGTAAAATTTCCCCCGCTCGAGGAATTCATCAAATCCTTTTATTCAGGGTTTGCACCTTCGTAAAACAGATAGTAAGTCTCTGCCTCGATCATCCTGTGGTTCGGACAAGCATCCAACAGTCCCTTGAACCGGGACCAGTAAGAACTCAGAGACTCATCATACTCTTGCTTGCACTCCTGGATCTCCTTCTTCAAGGCATTCGTCTTGTTGGACGGGAAGAAATAATCTAAGAATTCTAGCTTGAAATCCTTCCATGTGTTGACCGAGTCTGGTGGGAGCCTCAGCAGCCAGGTATTAGCCTCCCCCTTAAGGGCAAACGGGACTGCTCGCAAACGGTAGTCCTCCTCAGTCGCCTCGTTGGGTCGCTTTTGGATGCTGCACAGCTTACTAAACTCGTTTAGGAATTCGTAAGGACATTCATTCCTTCGCCCAGAGAATGTGGGTAAAACTCCTAGCACATTTGTCTTGATATCAATAGACCTCCGACGCTGGTTCGAGACTATGGCATGGGCGGGCTCACCGTCCAGATGCGCGGTGAGTGAACCTATCTCCGGATCGGGATCCACTAAGTGTGCCATATTTGCGTCCTCCTCACCGTCGGTTTCGGAATGCTCTGTTTCTGTGGACGACTTCGGGTCCTCTTCTCCTGATGAGTTCCACTCATTCTCACTTTCTGATTCGAACGGGAATGGGTCTACTGTCCTTAACCCTGATCTGGTAGTGACAGTGGACGTAGACTCCTTGACTTGCCACTTGTACCGGGCGTTTCCTGACTCAGATGAACTAGCCCAACTTCCAGAATGGTAGCCCGCGTTCATAAACTGTCAAGAAAAAGAAAATAACTTAAATTAAACTATATACACCAAATCCTCAAACACGCAAACAATTTACGCCATCCATCCCCGGCAACGGCGCCATTTGAAACTCTTGATGATATCTTTTAAACTGCGTGCACAATAAGGAATGTCAAGCTTCCTGGGTCTAGAGAATCCACTAGATCACAGGGTCTATGAACTCACGGAACACTGGAAGATCTCGGTCGTCTGACACACAGAATATCTTTTCAAAACCCTCAACCACGTATACTAAAATTAGTATAAGGAAGTAGGGATCGATCCCACGAGGACAGATGCAAAAGTACGCATTTAAAGGAGTTTTGGGTGGTATGGCTGCTGCCACGCAACTTTGGGTTGAGGAATTTATACTAGACTTGGTAATCGGAATTTGCTACACTAACAACTAGATCTAGGCAGGAACAGGAAACATGCATATAAACTGGAACAAGCGAGACAATTTCTAGATCTAAGAAAACTATTCCCTAACTAACAGCGACATCATCTTCTCCAACCTTTGGCATGAAACAATCAGTAAAATAGGGAGAGAACATAAATTGAAACGAAGCAGACTGAATTAAAAAGCAGTAAAAACGAAGAATAGTTAAAACTAAGGCAGATCTACGCTACTAGACGAAGCAACATGAAAACGAAAGTAGAAAATCAAAATCCATGCACGACTCAGTTTCCCCCGTTCAGATCCGCACTTCGGATGCTAAATCCACTCCGGATCCAAGCATCCGAACCAAAGTCCGATAAAAAAACATCTCCATAACTACAGATTTGCCGAATCACCACAGATCAACAATTACAACCACAGATCAACAACATATTTCCCAGATCAAGTATATAAACATCAAAACAACAGATAATAAACATCAACCTTCGAAATAAAACTCCCCAGAACATAAAATCAACGTAGATCAACACAAATCTACACCATCATGACATGAAATAAACTTCATAGAATAACGATAAGTAGCAACGAGCAGACGACTTCCAAAACGGTGAAGTTCGACGGAAATCAAAATGCAAAAACTGAAAAGTAAACGATTGTATCTTCGCCCTCTGTGAGGACGGTGTTGCAACAGAATTTTTCCGAAGATGAAACCTCTAACTACCCCAGAATCCCCATTCTCCCAAGTGTGTGAGTGTGTGTGTGAGCTGAGAGCTAAAATCATCTATCTCTCGTGTGTTGCATGCTCCTCTTTATATAGGCGTGGAAGTGGGTCCAGCAGGGGCTTTTTGTGTGAATAGTCTTCTTTGCCCTCAACTTTGGACTTCCTTCATCTAGCCATTTTCTTCCTTAATTCTGCTCACTTTTCGTCTCTCTCCTTCGCTAGTCCGCTGCCTTCAGTACTTCCTAGACCTAGTGAATTCCTTCACACACCTGGCTTAAAATTTGTGTTTGACCCATTAAATGGTTACTTTTCATCACATAACCGATGCATGAAATTAGCCTTATCAGTGCTTATCGTGTCAACGGCACATACAAGTCATGTCAACTACGGTACATATCGTGTCAACTACACATACAAGCCATGTCGACTATGTTACATACTATGTCAACTACACACAGATGCATGTTAAAAACAATTATAAGTCATGTCAACAATAATTATAAGCCGTCAACTGCACATAGAACCATGTCAACAACAATTATAAGTCATGTCAACAACAATTATAAGTCATGTCAACTACACATAGAAACCATGTCAACAACAATTATAAGCCATGTCAACAACAATTATAACCAAATGTCAACTACACTTTCAAGCCATGTCAACAACAATTCAATCATTTTATAAAAACAATATACTATTTAATCTTAGTTTTAGTTATTTTATTTTAACAATATTCTTTCTTTCTCTTTCCCTTTCTCCTGTTGCTTTTATTTGTTCGTTTCAACTTGTGCGTCATCCATTAGGCCTGCAGCTGGTGGTGAGATAGGAGAGGCTGATTCATTATTCTCATCACCCACTGTGTCCTCTTTTGTTCCTTTTACTTCTTTTTCTTTAGCAGCCTATTGAATTAGTAATTTATAATTAATATCAAACTAATTTGAATTAATTCTAAATAACAAAAAATATGATTTGGCTCACCCCTTTAGGATCATAACCTGGCGATGTAGGGATATTTTCTCTGTTTCTTTCTTCTGCATACTGATTGTATTAGTTCTACAATATTGTATATAAAATGTAGGAGTAATCTAATGTCAACTCAGAGAAACATATGTAAACAAAATGATGTACTTACTTCATCAAAGAAATGTCCAAATTTAAAAGTTGGAAATTCAGTCAAATCTTCAAGAACTTCCTTTTCTTTTTCAGCAATAACTATTGATTCAGATATTGTTTTCCAGTGATCAAAAGTATCAGACTTGTCTTGAAGGAACGTCTTGGACAAATGAAGAAACTAGTCGGCCACAGATTCAAGTGGAGTCGTTTGGCTTCCAAGTGCAGATCTAGCCATATCACACACCAATCCAAATAAAAAATTAGATTTGATGTGTGAGGGAGCTTCTTTAAGGACCCTGACAAGATTGATCTTCCCGTAATTCATGTGATTAATGTTTTTCACTACATTCTGTATGAATTCTTTTGGGAGTAGGTTTTGGGAAGACCCAACACCACTGTCATCAACATCAGGCATTTGTTGTTGAGGCACTTGTTCTTCCTCAATGGACCCAACTTCACCGCCAACGACTGCCTTTCTCTCCACCACGATATCATCTCCCGTCTCCTCCCCCATTACATCCTCTGGTCCAAAACATACAATATATATATATATATATATATATATATACCACATCATTCATATATGCATTCATTCATTTTATTCATTCATTTATTCATTCAGGAAAACGCTTCATATTTTGGAACGGAGTGGAGCCACAGCTGTGCCTCACCGAAACACACCTCATCAAAGAGCTTCTGTCCAAATACAGCAGCCTCTCCGGGAAATCCAGGCTCCAGCAGCAGGGCTCCAAGCATTTCATCGGCCGCGGCCTCTTGATGGCTAACGGCAACGACTGGTACAACCAGCGTCATATCAACATCAACAGTCAATTAGTAAAATCGATCTTGTTTATAATGTGAATATAACTATGTCAACATTCATTCAAGCAAGCATACAATATGTCAATATCATGTTTATAATGCACAGTCTAATTAGTGAAATTGATCATGTTTATAATGTGAATATAACTATGTCAACATCCATTCAAACAAGCATACACTATGTCAACAATATACAATGCATGTTAACATATGTATATTTTTATAGCTATGTCAATAGCTATTGAATAAAATGTCAATAATCTTAAAAATTTTAAACAAATCCTTAACTGGAAGGTGATGCTTGATGTACTCCGATGTTCGATTGCGCTTCTTCAATTGCTAATCAACAAAAAAATCATCAGAAATTGAATTCATAAGAAAACTGATTATTCTAGTATTAATCACATTAAAATCATACTACTAATGAAATCGAAGAAGGAAAATCCCCCCAAAATCAAGAAAAATCAGAGAAATCATCCACAATTCCACATCAATGTCGCAACCAGATCGGCGCCAAATTCTGGGAGGTAAATTGCGACGAGCACGGCATCAACTGCAGCGACTCAAGGAGGCCGAGAATTGTGACTGCTTGCAAGGTTGCTTCTCGACTATTGCCTCCCTCCATTTCGTCGACAATAGCTGTAATTTCTCCGCTTTCTAGAAATCTGCAGACCGCTGAATTGTTGATCAGAGAATTTTATGGCATTAGCGAAAATCTCACAACAAGATCGTATGATTTCGAAGATTAGCAGATTTCGCAGAATTGTATGAATGGTTTGAAGATTAGCAGATTTTGCAGCGAGAGCTTTAGAGAGAGTTTTAGAATATGATTTGAAATACAATTTTATTTTTTCCACCATTTTATTAATGAAATGACAATTATACCCCCGTGTTGACATAATATGCTGGCTGTTGACATTTCATGAATCTTGTGGATTAATGGCCCATATTGCATCTCATTTCTCAATTAAGGTAAATAATCTCAACCTAACAAGACCATATATATATATATATATATTGCGTTAGTGTGCTAACTAATTTACGGTAATAACTAATAACTTTCAATATTGTGTATTAAAAATATCAATGCAAAGACATAATTATATCAATACAACATGTAAAATTTAAATATCAACACAAAGACATAAGTTTATCAGCACAAGAAGATTGATAAATTTATGTCTCTATATTGATATTTTTAACAAACAAAGTTGATATTAGTTATTAGTTATTAGTTATTACTGTAACTTAGTTAGTATTTGATCACGCACCTCTATATATATATATATATATATATATATTCAAATATAATTATAGCCTTAGGATTAACTTGATGGATGGATTAGATTAATAGTATATATCATTCTCCGTGTTACATTATTACGAAGTCTGATTTACATTATAGGGGTATATTTGGAACATCAACAATAGCAATCGGTTTTTTAAATGGAAGTTCCGAAATAAGCTCTAATTAATTTCAACCAACCTCCCACATCCTCTCACCCTCGATTTTTCACTCCAATTCAGCCCATTCTACACAAAACCTAGTTCCCTAAATTTCTCTACACATTCAACCCTAGTCATTTCTTCATCACTACAACGTCGATATTTTCTATTCAGCACATTCAACCGCAGGCGTTTTTGTATTCAGATTCGGTGGTTTAAACACAACAATTTTGTTTCCACTGAGCACGGCAGTGGTATAATTGAAGCAACCATTGTTCGACTGTTTTGAGGTAATTTACAGTCTTGGTTCTTTAATTAAATGGTTGTTCTAGAACAATGTTGAATTTTGAGGTAATTTACAACCGTATTCGTTTTTGTTTTGAAACTATTCAAGACTAAATGTTGAATTTTTTGTTTACATTATTGAGATGAATTGTACAACTGTAGTATAAGTTATGAATTTTGTTGCTGGAGCTTCTATTTACAGTGTGTATCAGCACACGTTTCGTCTTTGAACACTGATTACATTATTCAGTTTAACTTTGGGTATGTTGTTTGCTTGTTTGTTTGTTTGTTTAGGGTTTTTTTGAATTCTACTAAACCCGGTTGTAATGTTGTGGTCATTCAAGACTCTCCAATAGAAAAGGGGAAGAACGTGGTCAAAAGAGGGCGACCCTTCAAGTCGATTGCCAAACCCATAGATGATAACCTGTAGCTATAAACATGATACATTATCATATTTGTTTACATTATTGAAGAGTTCCAGTAACATTATCCACATGTATAATGAAATAATGTATTCTAGATTTATCAACAATGTAACTTAATATATAATTTAGTATGCGCTCTGGAATAAGTTGTTTCTTGCTATTATTTGCATGCCCTTTGTTTCATTATTAACCACTTCCTGTTACATTATCCAATAGGCAAACGATAATAATGTATTGCATAATTGTTTACATTGTAGTCATGGGTATGAGCTCTGTTATGCCAAATGTTTGTGCTATACGTTACATTGTTACCCCTAATTAGTAACATACAACAGGCTGAACACATTAGTGTAATCTAATAAAAGCAATAATATAAACGGGATGGGACTCATGTTGGTGTGTACATACATTATTCAATTGGTGCTGCAACATTATGCGCTTTTAGTAGAATTATATTTTAATACATGTGTCAAATACAATATTCCGTAGTTGATTTGTAATCGTCCTTGTTTTATCTTATGTACACGGTCTAAGAGGGCAAGAGTAGTTGATGGTGCTGATGATTAAATGTGCTCCACAAACGATACTTATACATAAAAACAAAACAATCAACGAAATTGGACAGTATTGAATTACTATGTGCTAAACAATGTAAATCAAAAAATTGACTAATGTAAATCTAGAGTAATGATAATGTAAATCGTTACTAACTGGGTTGAATAATATGTTACTTAGCTATTACACAATGTCAAATACTGATATTGGCAAACGTTGTATTCATAAATAGCCTCGGTAAGACAACAAGATATATACCAAAAACACGAAATACATTATAGATATATACCAAGTTACATCACCCAAAAACACGAAATACATTATAGATATATACCAAGTTACATTATGTACATCATATTCCTATATTTCAGTCCAACTCCAACAAACATGACGCGATTACATTGCCTTCATGATACTAAAATATTGTCGTGCAAATACAAAAAGACATTAATCACAAAACAATTTGAACAACGTAAATTCAGTAGAAAAATTGCAACAAATTAAAATTAAAAATGGAGTGGCTCAGACGAGAAGTGAGAAAAAAATATTGTCCCTGATACCTTCACACAAAACAAAGGTCTCATAGAGCTGGGATTAGTAATCTAATCATCACTGCCAAACACCATTTTTTTCGTCTATAAACAAAATGTAGATACTAATTCACATAATTGAAATATTTGCTTTGATCGGATGAGAATCCTTGTTCAAAAATTGCGACTTTATCTCCATGAACAGCTACGGACTAGGGCGAAGGCCGAAGGGCAAGAGTGGTTGCCTCCGTAGTGGTTAGAAAAATTGCAACAGATTGTAATTTACAAAGTTGCAATAATTTATAGAACGGAAATGCACTACAAAAATCATACGCATAAACATTTTTTACATTCCTCCATCGTTGATAATAGCGAAATACTCTTGAGATGGTGAACGACGGCACATAACTTCTTACTATGCGTGGTTGTGTTTATGTTTATGGAAAAAAATCTCCAGAGAAAGAGCCTTCCGTGATTTTGATTTTGTTTCAGTTAAGGCGAATCAATCTTGCTAAAAAAAATAAACGTGAATCATGGATACTTAAAAACTGCCAAAATATCAATACCATCCTTACCCTTTTATGCTTATTATAATTATTAAATAAAATACAAATGGCAGCCAAATCCACCGTCAGATTAAGAAATTGAATGGGTGAGATTTAATTGGACATTTGACATAAATTGGGTTATGGATTTGAGCACTCCCATATATATATATATATATATATATATATAGGGGTGCGTTAAAATGACAACACTCTTAAAATGACACTGTGACACCACGCTAGACTGCAATATCATATATGCCATACTGCAATAGTATAAACGCTAGACTGCAATCTATAGATTGCAGTCTAGCGTATTGGATATTGCAGTCGGGAAAAATTGCAGTCTAGTGTATTGGATATTGCAGTCCGCGAAAATTTACCCTTGAGCAATTTTTATGATTGCCACATGGCAGCTTATTATTCGTCCACATGTACAAATGATTGGCTAGGAATGGTGGTATGGTGTTACTTTAAGAGATGTTGTCATTTTAACACAATCCTATATATATATATATATATATATATATATATAGGGATGTATTCAGTCAGAACGCTAAGTATAAGTAAAACTCAAAACACTTGCAGTCCATTGGATCTTATGATCTAACGGTTAGATTAATGCCACGTGTTATCTAATGATGTAGAATTTTAGACTAATAATGTAGCTCGGATAATAATGTAGCATTTTAGTTTAATAATGTACAGTTTTAGTCTTACAATGTACATTTCCATTCTAATAATGTACCTCGGCGAATAATGTACATTTTTAGTATGATAATGTAGCTTATCACAGCCATCCAATCTAAGGATCTAAGGGCTGTGATTAGTGCTGTGTTTTACACTAAGATGCTGTAAGGACCCTAACACACCCCTATATATATATATATATATAGTTGTAATTAATGTCGAACCCTTCTTAAAGACCGAACTAGAGACCAAATCTGGGCCATAAGATCTAGTTTTTTGATGAGATATGCTGTTGTGCAAAAATTTTTCGCTCTTCATTACAAGCCAATTTTACTTCATTGTATAGGTTTATTACTTCATTCCGTATGTAATACATTGAAACTACAATATGTTTTTACTTGCTTCAAGTAGGTTTTGAAATGATTCAACATATGCTTCATTCGAAATCATTGACATGAGTTTTTACTTTATTCACATTAAAAAATGCAATTTATTCAAGTGACTTTATTACTTCATTCAGAAACGTTATTACTTCATTGGATAAGGGTTTTACTTCATTCTAGTAGGACTTCAAATGCTTCAACACATACTTCATTCAAATAATTTATTATATTATTCCATGTGTTTATTACACCATATCAGTGCCGTAGCGGTGGTGATTAGGGATGTTAATCGGGCCAACCCATCGGGTTCCGGGCCAACCCTATTCAGGTTGCGGGTCAATCGGGTGCGGGCTAATCGGGCTGTGATTTTTTCGGGTTATAAAAGTTCAACCCTAACCCTAAAAGCTCGGGTTTCGGGCTAGCCCAGCGGGCTAATCGGGTTGCTAACGATAAAATTAACATGCGCTCAATCCAATAAATAATAGTGAAAATTAGTTATATTTATAAAATGTAAAATATTTAATTATGATAAATTTGATATATATGCTTAAACTCAAACATAAACATGACCAAATACTAATATTTGAGATTTATGTAAAATAAAACATAAAATCAAGAATTTTAAAGCATGTTTTAGAAATTTAAAATTATATTTTTTAATGAATTTGAAGTTTCTAATTTATATATCTATTATTATGTTAATAAAATTATTTTTTTAGTAATCTATATTATAAAATAACCAAATGAATTGTCGAATTAGAGTCAAACAAATAGAACGATAGAAATCTTATCGGGTTTTCGGGCCAACCCATCGGGTTTTCGGGCCTGGCCCTAACGGGTTGCGGGTTAATCGGGTGCGGGCTAATCGGACTGTAATTTTATCGGGCTAGAAATTTTCAGCCCTAACCCTGTAAATTTGGCGGGCTATTCGGGCCGGCCCACGGGTTGCGGGCCGTTGTGCATTATTAGAATGAAAATGTGCATTATTAGTCTATAATATTGCATTATTAGCCGCTGTGAATTATTAGAATGAAAATGTGCATTATTAAATGACACGTGGTATTAATCTAACCGTCAGATGACAAAATCGTGGGGCTAAGATTAAGAAGGAAAAAAGACAAAAGATATGAAAAGGATTTGAATACATCCCTATATGATATATATATATATATATATATATATATATATATATATATTAATAGGTCGGTTTTCTAAACGTCTTACGATAATAAAAAGGTGGGATGTTACAATAATACTATAAATTCAATTATTAAATGACATAAAATTAAGATGAACAAAGAAACAATGAAAATAATATACATAAATATACTTAATATTAATCATGACAAAATAATCCAATAGAAATGTTATATAACTAACAATGTAAAAATCAAATACTCCCTGAAATATAACCATAAAAATGCATATTATACTTAATAGTATAAACTATGATAAAAGAATCCTACAAAAATATTACTCCGTCCTTTAATATGTGTCTCACTTTGACCCGACACAGATTTTAAAAAAATGTTAAGAAAAATGAGTTGAAAAGATTAGTGATACTTGGATCCCACTTTTATATAATTAGTTATATAATATAATGCAAGAGAAAAATGTGTTAGTGGAATGTGGTCCATTACTAAAAATAATAAAAGTGAAGTGAGACAATTAATAATAGACGAACCAAAATGGAAAAGTGAGACACATAATAAGGACAGGGGGAGTAATTATCAACGTAAAAATTAAATACTCCTTTGACTCAACTTATTTTAACACAAGTGATACCCACAAGTGTACGGGGCTAGTGTAGCAATTAGCAAGCAAGAGTGTCGTATCCCACAGAGGCAAATTCGTATCAACTTAACTACCACAAACAAACATTGACTACTATCTAGAGAATCGGGAAAGGTTTGGTTTTTTTTCTAACACTACGAAAAGCATATAATGAGCAAATAGATAAATAAAAGCAAATAAACACGGTGTGAAAAGATAATATGGAGAAAATTGTAGAACTCAAAGATCCGATGCACAATTCCAAGCTCTTATCCAATCAAATTGCCTTACCTTTTGGTGTCTCTAGAGTTACTAAATCGACCACAATTATAGATTAAACCCCCTCCCGAGGTGAGACACATGCAGATTAGGCGCTAGGATTGAAGTCCCATTCTAATCCTAAAACCCCTAACACCCAAAAGCTCGATTGGGTCAAAGACCTCACTCAAAACCTCAACTCTCCCGAGTTTTATTGCATTAAGGTGTGAATTATTCTTATTTCCAGATTAATTATTTCATCTCCCGATTAATTTAATTAATCCTACACAATCAAATGACATGAAGCAGTTGAAAGGAATAAACCCAAGAATAATCAAATAACTACAAGAGTAAGGTAAGAGCTAATTGGATAAAAACTATGAAATTAGTGCATCATCACCAAGAATTCTACAAGAAATGTTTAGCTACTCATGTTCTTCACAAAAACCATGTTTGAAACAAAGAATTCAATGAAAGACATAAGAGATGGATACTAAGAACTCCTGTGGAATGAATCTAGGAATGAAATCTTCAATCTTCCGATCTAGAGTCTTCAATCTTCAATTCTCTCTCTCAAAGTGTTCTTGGAGGTGTGTGTCAGTGTTGGAGGCGGGTGGTCATTTTCGACCAATTTCTGACTCTTTTCGCGCAGAAACACAGTACCCGGCCGGGTGGTTAATTCACCCGGCCGCGTGAAATTTCTGGAACGTGCAGTGTTCTTATAACGACCATAACTTATTCTACCAAACTCCGATTGAGGCGTGCGAGATACCCACGCGAAGCTCTTTCGAAGACGAAGAAATTGATATGCATTAGGGGCTGATTGGACTTCAAAATCTCCAGTTAATATTGTCTCAAACCAAGGTTGCTGCACATCCACATTTTTGGTACCTTTTTCTACACATTCTTAACAAAATGGTCAACATACCAACATAATAGAGAAGTGGATATAAACATGCCCAATAGTAGACAAACTATGATCAAATTCATACAAAACCACCCTCTAAAACCATGTCAAATCCAAGTATGTCATCCCTCCGTTCCATAGTAGTGGAGTTTTCATTTTGGTTCGTTCCATAGTAGTGGAGTCATTTTACTTTTTAGTAAAAGACAACGCATTTTTCCCACTTACTTTACTCTCTCTTACTTTATTTTCTCTTCATCTCTCTACCTTTTCTACTTTATTCCTTCTTTACTTAACTCACTTAGAGCATCTCCAAGGGAAGAGGTAAATGGAGAGATACTCTAATATAACTACCATGTTTACCTTTTTCTCATGAAAAATCATTCTCCAGAGGGAGAGGTATTTGAGAATGTATTATATATTTTCCCATTTTAAAAAGGTATCTTTACCTCAAATCAGATCATCTCCGAGGAGAAAAGATATATAGAAAAGGTATATCATGTAGGGGTGCGTTAAAATGATAACACCTCTTAAAGTGACACTGTGACAGCATGCTGTACTGCAATATTATAAACGCTAGACTGCAATAGTATGAACGCTACACTGCAATCTATAGATTGCAGTCTAGCGTATTGGATATTGCAGACGGAAAAAATTGCAGTCTAGCGTATTAGATATTGCAGGCCTTGAAAATTTACCCTTGAGCATTTTTTATGATTGCCACATGGCAGCTTATTATTCTTCCACATGTACAAATGATTGGCTAGGAATGGTGGTATGATGTTACTTTAAGAGGTGTTATCATTTTAACACACACTATATCATGTATTTATTTACCTTTTTAAAAAGTAAAATATACCCTGCTAAAAAGTACATATTCCAAACGGAAAAGGTATATAGAAAGATAAATTATTTTTTGAAAATAAAATAATAGTAGAAAATGCATTAAAAAACATAACGTGTAATACCTTCTTAAATACCTTTTCCCTGGAGAATGATTTTTCATGAAAAGAAGGCAAATATGGTAGTTATAAGATTTTACCTCTCCATAGATGGGGAGGTAAAGATACCTTTTCAAAATGGGAAAAGGTATAATACCTTCTCAAATACCTCTTTCCTTGGAGAATGATTTTTCACGAAAAAAAGGTAAATATGGTGATTATATTAGTTTGCCTCTCCATTTACCTCTCATCTTGGAGATGCTCTCAGTGGAGAGGTAAAATCTTATAACTACCATATTTGTCTTCTTTTTATGAAAAATTATTATCCAAAGGGAAAGGTATTTGAGAAGGCATTACACTTTATGTTTTTTAATGTATTTTGTACTATTATTTTATTTTTAAAAATAATTTACCTTTCTATATACCTTTTCTGTTTGGATTATGTTGCTTTTTAGAAGGATATTTTTCACTTTCTAAGAAGGTAAATACATAATACTCCCTCCGTTCCATAGTAATGGAGACGTTTCTTTTCAGCACGAAGATTAAGAAAAATTGTATTAGGCTAAGTAATGGAAGAGTAAAGTGGAAAATGAAAAAGGTAGAGGGATAAATAGAAAATAAAGTAAGAGAGTGTAAAGTGGGTGTGGAAAAATGTGTTGACTTTTACTAAGCAGGAAAATGACTCTATTACTATGGAACGTATCAAAATGGCAAAATGACTCTATTACTATGGAACAGATGGAGTATATCTTTTCTATATACCTTCTCTTCTTGAAGATGCTCTTAATACAATTTTTCTTAATCACCGTATTGAAAATAAATGTCTCATCTACTATGGAATAAAGGGAGTATGAAATATAACCAAAATAATGGTCGACCAAAAAGTATTTAATAGTAGTACCATTTATTAAGTATATCAAGAAATAAATACTCATCCCTTCGTCCCATAGAAATAGACCTTGTTGGGTATCGGTGGCGCACACCCAACTCCACATTAGTATGATATTGTCCGCTTTGGGCAAAACCCTCACAGTTTTGCTCTTGGGGTACTCCCCAAAAGGCCTCATACTAATGGAATTGGGGTAGCCTATTTATATGCTTGCAACTCTTGTTCATTCTTCGATGTGGGATATGGTTTGCCCTCTCAAACCCTTTAGGATTGACATATGTTTAATACATAATTGGTAAAGTATGAGAGAAGGAGAAAAAGTAGTTGAAATTATATAGTAGATGGTGGGGCTCATAAATGATAAAGTAAAAGAACATGAGAAAAGTGTCACTATAAAATAGATACGGATTAGTTTTATGGGACAGACGAAATAGGAAATATGGCCTATTTCCATAGGACGGAGGGAGTAATATTTAACATTACAAGAAAAATGTAGTAAATGAATAAAATGAAATTGTAGTAGTACTTACTAACTGCATGTCGTTAATTTGAAGAACAAATGTGTGCGTTTAGTGCACCGCAGGCGATGCTGTGGATTTCCCCTCTATAGGGGATCCACTCCCCTATTTCTATAGGATGAACGAAAAAGAAATATAGTATATTTTTATAGTATAGGACGGAGGGAATAGCATATTTTAATATTTTATAATATTTTACACACAAAATAACATTTTTTAAAATTTCGTATAAACTTTCAAATGTGACATCGATCTACTTTGGAACAAAGAGTAATTGGTAATATATTGCTGTTGAAATAAATTACAACTAATAATTTTCATGTAAATTACTCCCTCCGTTTCTTTATAGTTGAGGCGGAACTTTTCGGCACGGAGTTTTAAAAAATGAATGTTGAGTGTGTTAAATAAATAGATAAAAAAGTAAGAGAGATGAAAGGTAAAGAGAATAAAGTATAAAGTGAATAAAGTAGAGAGAATAAAGTAAGAGAGAGTAAATTAAGCGAGAGGAAAAAGTTACCATATAAGGAAACGATTTAACTATGAAGAAACTTCTTGAAATGGTAAAATAACTCAACTATGAAGAAACGGAGGGAGTATATACTTAGAAAATTTATTTCGACAGAGTAGCAAACATGTAGAGCATTAATAGATTAATTAAATCTATATTCTCTAGCTTTGAATAGACGTGAGCAATTGATAATGTGATTTGCTTCATTTATAGGTAGGTATGAAAGCGATGAAAGGAGCTGGACTGATGATTTTGTTTGCTTACTTAAAGTAACACAAAAATATTTACTATAGTTTGCCACTTTGATTATGTTTTCGGAAATAAATTTGCGATGCAAATCTAAATTTAAATAAAGGTAAGTTGCAGGTGAAAACATTTATGAAATTAATTTGAAAAGTAAAACATGCAAAGTAAACATTAAATTCAACTGCAAAAATCATAATTTTAATTGCGCATATCAATTGTTAAGGTATTTTCACCCAATCCAATACATTATAGACTAGAACGACATATTTCCCCAGAATAAAGAGAATCATATTCGAATGAGTTAATACAAAAATAGTTATCGTATTTTCCTTTAAAAAAATACCGAACTATAATTCGAAGCGTATTAATACTGTATAGTAGGAACTATAACTCTGGTCCAAGTAAAAAACAAAAAGGAATTAAAATAGCAATAGATGCCGATCATTAATACAAACCCACCGCAAAAAAATGTCTTAAAAATAAAAATCACTAATACTTACATATTAAAATTTAATAAGTTATTAACGTACTTAAAATAGTAAACAAAATGCATAAATAAAAGAAGTATCTTTGGATATAGCAGTTTCACTTCCCAGCTTTCTCTCTCATACCGAAATAGAAGTATCTGTTTTACATGTTATTTACCTTTTTAATAAAGATAAATATACATAGTATATTTTACACGAACAAAAATAAACTTTATACTTTATTAATTATTTCTAAACTTTATACTCTATTAATTATTTCTAGTCGCTTTATTTATATAAAACTAATTTTCCATTTCATTGATTTCATTATGGTTGTGGTGTTTCTTTAAACATAAGATTTATAGAAATGATGTTTAGTTTCTGAAGACAAATAGGGAGTACTCCTATAAAATAGACAACTAAAAAACTATAAATAAAAAGAAAAATAAATAAGATATAGTATTAAATATATTGATTTTTATCAAGAAAAGGAAAATGTTTCGTTTACACTGGGACAAAGTACTTAAAAATAGAGATTTAAGAAAATAATGTCTCCGTCCCTGAAAAATATGAACACTTTCTTTTTTAGTGCGTCCCTGAAAAATGTGAATTTTCTAATTTTAAAAATTCATTTTCCTCTAATGAGATGAGACTCATTCTTCACTAACAATAATTTAAATTTTTTTTTTAATCTCTCTCTTACTTTACCAATTATACATTAAAACTCGTATAGAACTAAATGTTCATATTTTTCAAGGACAACGAGAATATGAGTTTCAAATCTAAGATTAGAAAAATAATTGAGAGTAATAGAAAAATAGTTAGAGTAATGATAGCTAATAGTGAAATTATATTATTATTATTATAAGTGAATATGCGTAGAAAAATTTATTAGAAAACTAGATTAATTTCAATGAACTGAACAAAATAATAAAATGAACTATTTTTTGGAATAAAGTGACTACAGACTCAATTACAAATCAATATAAGATTGGAGGGGGAGTGTATATAAGTAACAATGTAATCTATTTATAGCTATTTACTTTTATTGTAGAAATCCCAAATGTGATAAATTAATGGGGATGAAGTGAAGGTGACTGATATAAAATTCCTTCATCTCACTCTAGATTTACGCATTTATTGTTCTTTCACTATAAATATTTGCCAGTTTAGCACTACAAATATTTCAAAGATTGCACCTTTTTGAAAATTTGTTTTCTGGGTCGTGTCTATTCTATTCCAAAGCAATGCAAAAATGTCTTCTCTTTCACATCTTTCAATCCCATAAATGTAACACACAGCGGAAAATTCAAAGAATCTAGTTTAATCCACACCATTTTTATGAACTGAAGGTCTTATTCTTTTTCTTGCTTTTTAATCTTAGCCGATGTTTGCAGCTTGATTATCTCCTGACGTTTGATTGATTGATTTCATCTGGGTATTTTGCACTCTGCGAAATGAACCTCCTTTTTCCCATCCACGATTAATTCTTTTGGTTACTGCATTTGGGTTTTCAGTCTCTACTTCTGTTCAAATTGAGTCATCGTGTTTGGAATTATTGTAATTATCATCACATGTCTTGGTGGAAGCTGCCCCTTCTAATTTTGGGGATTAGGGTTTTGGATAATTTCTCTTAATTTGTAATTTGTGGTGATGGAGGAGGTTGAAAAGGCAAATATTGCAGCTGTAGATAGCTGCCATAGAGTGCTTAGCATCTTAAACCAAGCTCAAGATCAAAATTTGAGTAGAAATTTAGTGCAACAAACAGGGGAGGCTGTGCAGGGTTTCAAGAAAGTAGTCTCTCTCCTCAACTCAAGCTGTGGGCATGCTAGAGTGAGAAAGAGCAAGAAATCCCAACCTCCAAACATATTTCTTGAAACCGCCATTCTCCAAAACAATGATTATCAGCAACAACCAAAGCCCCTTCATCTGCTTCAGCAAGAATCTGTATCCAATACCAATAATTATCTCACATTGGGAAACCCTTGCTTGGAATTGAGCTCCCATGGCAAGAATCTCTGCCTCTCGCAGCAAAAACTTCCGCCCAATTACCATTTCTTGCAGCAGCAGAAGTTGAAGCAGCAGGCTGAGCTTATGTATAGGTGTAGCAATAGTGGCATCAGCCTTAACTTCGATAGCTCCTCTTGCACCCCTACAATGTCCTCGACTAGGTCATTCATCTCCTCGTTGAGTGTGGATGGGAGCATTGCTAATGTGGATGGGAGCGCCTTCCGTTTGATTGGTGCAGCGCGGTCTGCTGATCAGGCATCGCTTCATCATAAGAGGAGGTGTTCCGGGAGGGGAGAGGATGGAAGTGTCAAATGTGGAGGAAGTGGTAGTAGATGCCATTGCTCTAAGAAGAGGTGCTTGATTTAGGTTTTGGGTGCATTGAATTTGCTATCTAGTCTAATTTGAGTGATGTTTTTTTACGCAGGAAGCATAGAGTGAAAAGGTCTATCAAAGTTCCTGCAATCAGTAACAAGATAGCTGATATTCCACCTGATGAGTACTCATGGAGGAAGTATGGCCAGAAACCGATCAAAGGCTCCCCTCACCCTCGGTATGGCTTCATAGACTTTTCATGTCTTTGGTTTTATTGTTGGTATGGCTTGATAGACTCTTCATGTAATTGGTTTGATTGTTTGGCCTATTTTGTAGAACGCGGCATAGTATTCTACTATTCTTTGATAGCAATTCAAACTGTCATTACTTAGTTTGTAGTCATAATGTGGTTACGAAATTGCGGATAGAATTATGTTTTGATTTCTTGATGCTTTTGTATACTGGTTGATCCAAATGATTTACCACTTGTTGTTTCCCTCAATCAACACTTCCATAATCTCACAATTTAGGCGTTATGAGTGGTTTTGGTTTCTATGGCCTTGTTGATGTAATGTGGCATTGGCATCTTCGTCTATATTCAAATGGAAAAGTGAATCCATCTCTTGTCTGTTATCTGCAAAGAGTTGCTATTTCATTTTTCTTAGATTCTCATCATTCAACTTAGTTTGAGCAATCTTGAGTGAAATTTTTGGTTGAATCTGCAGGGGATACTACAAATGCAGTACCGTGAGAGGGTGCCCGGCTAGGAAACATGTGGAGCGATGCTTACAAGATCCTGCGATGCTTATAGTCACTTATGAAGGCGAACACTACCACCCGAGACTGCCTTCACAGTCGGCCAATGCATGATTTGCATGGATATTAGGTCCAAATTCATCTTCTTGATTAGACTAGATTGGTTCTGTACATAAGCTGCTTGAGCTGAGGCGGGCCGAGGTGGGAGTCGTCGTTTTGATGGTCTGTTTTCTTCATGGCGTCTAGCTAGGTCTAGACATTGGTAAGACATGAACTCAATCAAGATTTGGTTGCGACTTGTGAGAAAAACTAAATTCCGATCAATTTGAACCGACTATTTTCTCTTTTGATAAGTTTGTCGATTTCTTTGGTAGTAATTTTTTTAAGCTCTATGCTTTTCCTGTTTTCCTTAGCAATTTAAATTTATTTATGGTTATAGTATCGATTAGGGGTGGGTCGATACGATATAAATCGAAAACGTTGTATCGTGTTTCGTATCGAAAATATCAATATGAAAATATTTCATATCGTTATCGTATCGAAAGTTTCGATATATCGAACTTTCGATATGGATAATATCAATATCATTATCGTATCGATATTTCGATATATCGTAAGATCGATACGATATATCGAAATATCGTTATCGTATCGAATACCTATATATAGAAAAATATAATTTCAAAACTGAAAAATAACACAAAAATTAATAAAACTTCAACACAATAAAATAAATAGTATTCTTAATAGGGTTTCATATATATATTTTCTAAATATATGAATAAATTAAATGGATTTGTTTATATTTATAATTTTAAACTTCAACATGTATATAATTTCAATATGTTTCGATATATATGATGTATATCGTATATTCAATATAAAATGCCATATCGAAAATATCATATATTCGATATAAAACGATATATCGCGATATAAGGAAATTCATATCATTATCGTATCGAAAACTTACGATACGATAACGTATCGTATTGAAAAATTACGATATACCGAAAATTCGATAATTTTTTGATATTTTTCAATACGATATGAGCGATATATTAATTTTTAGGTACTTTTCCCCAGCCCTAGTATCGATTGAATCATATTGGGGGAATTTGATTTTTTGAAGTAGTTTATAAAATGGTTTAAAAGTGATCGACGACTTTGGGGGGTTACAGCAAGCCTTGGTTGGGCCGTCCTGAGCACTTGCCGCCCCGCGAGTAGGCGTCCGTTCAGTATATTGGAAAATGTTTTTTTAAAGAGATGGAAAAAATCTAAATTTAATAGTAAACAAAATTCACTTCTCTAAATTATTCTACAGTTTTAATACTACTATTTCCTTATTTTATTTTTATTTTTTTATTCTTCAATTAATTTCAAAATCGTCTATAAATGTCTCATTCATCACATATTTCCTTCATCAACCATTTATATTCTCATTTGACTCGGTATAAATTTTAAGAAATTGTTTAACTTTGTAAATAAAAATAAGAAAATGAAGTAATGGAATGCGGACCTCACTTTTATGTATTGATTTTATAATAAAATTTGAATGTAATGATTTAGTTGAATAGTAGGGTCCATTTACTTGAAAGTGGAAAAGGTAAATGAGACTTTAATTGCAGATATCCCAAAATGATATATTCTTTCATCGACAGAGAGAGTAATTTTTTTCACACAAAAAAAACTCTATCTCACTCATTTTACTCTCTACAAATTTCATACTTATTATCAAAGTATGTTTGACTCAAGGGAGGAAATGACTCGGTTGCTTGCACAAGCATTGTAAGAAAGAGAGCGGGAAGATGCCGCAAATCCACAGTGAGAAGATGAACACTTCCCATGTTGTTTCTGTATGTGCGGACATTGCAATCATGAATATAAAGGAGAATGAACACAACGAATTGTTTACCCAGTTCGATACAAAGTGTATCTACGTGTGGGGGTGATGCCAAGCCAGGGATTTCACTATATAATTTCAGGATAAATTTACAATGAGGGAGCACCTCTATTTATAAGCATAATAGAGAGCCCTAATTCTAGTAAAACTAGGAAACATATTCCATAAGGAAATATCTTCTATGGAATAAATCAATCACAAGGAAATATATTTCAAGGAAAACAAATCCTAAATATGATAGGAGATATTTTAGGCTCCATAATTAACAATCTCCCACTTGGAGACTAACAACTCCTTAACAACCATATCCTCGTGATCTCCTCCTTGCATCCGCTTAGCATTGCCTAACCTTCTCTTCAAGTTACAAGGCCAATTGAAGCTATGCATAGCTTCAATTTCTCTAAGGTCACCACCTTAGTAAACATGTCTGCTGGATTCTCACATCCAAGTATCTTCTCAAGTTGCAGGATTTTCATCTCCAATAAGTGTCGAATGTAATGATACTTCAACTCCACATGCTTTGTCCTAGAATGAAATGTTGGATTCTTTGCCAAGAAAATAGCACTCTGTCACTGTAGAGTATGCTACTCTTGTTCTCCTTCCCAAGTTCATCTAAGAAACTCTGCAACCACACCATCTCCTTGCTTGCCTCCGTCGCAGCTACATATTCAGCCTCCGTAGTAGACAAAGCAACGGTCTTCTGCAACTTAGAAGTCCATGAAATAGTAGTACCACCATAAGCAAATACATGTCCGGTTGTGCTTCTTCTCCCATCAAGATCATTGGACGCCAAATCTGCATCCACATAACCTGCCAGCTCGACATTCTTGCCATTGAAACATAAGACTTATTCTATAGTACCTTTCAAGTATCGAAGGATCCATTTAACCGCTTCCCAATGTTGTTTGCCCGGATCACCCATGAACCGACTCACTACTCCCACTACTTGTGCAATATCAGGCCTCGTACACACCATTGCATACATAATACTGTCAATTGTTGAAGTATAAGGACCTTTCTTCATTTCAGCACGTTCTTCTGTTGTACTCGGCGACTCCTTCTTCGACAGCTTGAAGTGACTGCCAAATGACACATTTACTGTCTTCGAATTATCCATGTTGAATCTTTCCAAAACCTTACCAATGTAAGCAGCTTGCGAAAGATACAATTTTCTTGCCCCCTTGTCATGCTCGATTCTCATGCCCAAATTTTGATTAGCCTCTCCAAGATCTTTCATGGAGAAGCGTTAAGACAATTGCCTTTTCAACTTATCCATCTCCTTTGGATCACCTCCTGCGATCAACATATCATCAACATATAATAACAGGATAATATAGCTCTTGTCAAACCTCTTGTAGTAACAACAATGGTCAGCGTAGCATCTTTTATAGACAATCTCCATCATGAATCCATCAAACTTCTTGTACCACTGCTTTGGAGCTTGCTTTAAACCATACAAGCTCTTCTTCAACTTGCACACAAGATCTTCCTTTTCTTTTACTATGAATCCCCCATGCTGTGTCATGTACAACTCATCCTCCAAATCACCATGAAGGAATGCCGTCTTTACATCCATCTGATGTAACAATAGATTTTCTGCAACTACCATATTCAACACTAAACAAATAGTAGTTAGTTTCACAACAGGAGTGAAAACATCTGTATAATCAATACCGTATCGTTGCTCATATCCCTTGACAACCAGCCTAGCCTTGCTTCACCTTTGATTCGATAGACCCACTTGCAATGCAATGCCTTTTTCCCTTTTGGAAGTTCCACAAGCTCCCATGTGTCATTCAGGAGAAGAGAGGCAAACTCGTCATCCATAGCAATTTTCCACCTTCGTTTATCAGGGCCTTCTCCCGCCTCTGCATAACACTCAGGTTCACCACCATCAGTAAGTAACAAATAGTAGTTAGAGGGCGAGTACCTATCAGGTACACGTCGCTCTCTAGTCTGTTTAGGTAGCGGAATAATCGGTGGTGGAGTGCTTGGTTCTTCTTCAAGAACCGATTCAGCATTCTGACTCTCCTTGCTCCCACCCAAAACGACATCTCTACTGCGAATAACCTTACGGTTCTGCTCATCCCAGAGTCTATAACCAAACTCATCGCCTCCATAACCAATGAACGTACACTTAACAGATTTTGCATCCAACTTACTTCTCTCAACAGAATTAACATGAGCATAAGCAACACAACTAAAGATACGTACATAAGATAGATTCACCTTTTTTCATGTCCAAACCTCCTCAGGTATCTGAAACTCCAACGGAACTGATGGACCTCTATTGATTAGGAATGCAGCTGTGTTGACTGCATCTACCCAAAAATTCTTTGGCAATCCACTTTTCAACCTCATGCATCTTGCCCGCTCATTCAACGTTCTGTTCATGCGCTCTGCGATTCCATTCTGCTGTGGAGTTCCTTTCACTGTCTTCTCCATGCGAATTCCACTCTCAGTGCAAAACTCCTTGAACTTTGCAAGTCCATATTCTCCTTCATTGTCAGATCTTAGACACTTCACCTTTAGCCCGGTTTCAGTTTAAACAAGGGCTTTCCACTTCCTGAAAGCATCAAACGCATCGGATTTACTCTTCAGAAAATAAACCCATACCTTTCGAGTAGAGTCGTCAATGAATGTCATATAATATTCAGAGCCTCCTAGGGACTTCAAAGGTGCTGGTCCCCATAGTATTAGGTTTGGTATATTGAAAAGCATGTTTCGAGTAAGTTTCGCTCGAATAGAATCTTGCTTGTATACGTAAAACTCTATAATCCACTTTTAACCCGATTCAGTATTATTCGAGCAGTTTCGCACGAATAGAATCAGTATATTATTACATTGTGTTTGCTTGTGCATTTATAAGATGTTTTACAAACATTTAAATGCATAAGAAGTAAACAAAGTCTAAGTCTTTTGCTTAGTAGACTGGTTGTGGGCGTCGTCCACTTTAAGGTAACACAGTCGGTTCTATGCAATGCTTTGCAAAAGAAAAGAAGAATTTCACAACCCAGATAGGCTTAGACTACCTATCGTGAAAGGTTGCAATATCAGTCCGATTATTTCTAAGTCTTACTGAAATAAGATGACATTGGTGTGGTATAGCATTGAATGGATCTAACAGCAAGACGTGTCTTTATGCTATCTACTGAAAGACTAGGTCTTGATATATAACTATTTCTTAATCTACATACGTTAGCATTGAGCATACGGTATTGATTATGCACTACTTTGACTTATCAAATGGTGCGGGTTTTTCGCAACCCAATAATCCTGATATATTGGGTAGTGGTGATTAATATCTAGCGGTGCTAGGATTGCTATTATGTTGAATCGTGCTCAATGTGAGTCTCCTTTGATAATGTCCTCAAGAGGAGCTCGAACAAGGTTTTATTATTCGGAAAACTGGCCAGTTGGAGTTTTATCGCTCTATGAATAATAATTAAGTGTTTCTTGTTAAGTCCACTCTTGGAATTAATAAGATGTTAATTAATTAAGTCCATAACAGACATTAATTAATTAATGGACATTTATATCTTAAGCGCGGGAAATAAATAATATAAATAATGGAAACCCGGATTACTTGTAATTTCGGATTTGGATGGGGAGTGCAATATTACTTCTGTAGTGGCTGCTCGTTATATTCCAATTAAAAGCTTATATTAAATTGGGGTTCAATTTAATTAGTAAAAACCTAATTGGAGGAGCTCATATCCAAAACCTTCCATAGATCCCTGACTGGGCCCAATAAGAACTTAATATAAATAGGAGAGATAGAATTAATTAATTAGTAGTAGAAGTTTTCGCCCCCCTCTGTTTTTAGAGGAGATCGAAAATTCTCTCAGCTCTCCTCCGTGAGATTTTTCTATCTTCGTTATTCGAATCCTAGTATTTTGATAAGATCAGCCCACCCTGATATCGAGATACAGTTTGGGAACCAGTCAGAAGATCCATGGTCTAGTATTGAAGATCGTCACGTGGAGAAGGCGCGAGCAATCGACGATTCTTTGGAGAATAAAAATCGGTAACCCTAAACCGTAGTATTCATGTTTAGGATTTATTTTCTCTGAGCATGAATTATTTGCGTTCTAGCATGTAATTATCTATTTAACATGTGAATTGATTAATCGCATAATCGGTCAAATAGATCCTTGTCTGATTTATTTGTTTTGTACAAGTCTACCGCTGTGCAAGGGGCCCCAAACCCCAGCACATAGATCACTATGGACCAACTCCAACTTCTGTGTGTCTTCAATTTTCTGCCTCCTCTTGAGAAACTCACCTTTTCTGTTTCCCAAACACGCTATCTTCACATAGGCCAACTTCAACAGTTTTCAGACCAGACAGTAAACCTTTTGAGCACATTATCTTCATCCCTTTCTCGCTCATGTGGCCAAGATGACAATGCCACAAATCTGCATTATTTGCTTCACTTGCAAGATCAATGCAATCTTTGGAGTTAGTTGTGGTATACAACGTACCCTCCTTCTTACCTCAAGCTACTATCACAGCTCCCTTGGTAATAATCCAATTGCTGCAGTTAAATGTCACTGTGTACCCTTCTGCATCAAGCTGCCCAATCGAAATCAAATTTCTCTGTAATCCAGGAATGTGTCTGACTCCATTCAGTTTTATTACGAATCCATTGGATGTCGCTACCTTCACGTTTCCCTTTCCCACGATATCTAATGGCTCGTCATCAGCCAGATGTACTTTCCCAAAATCGCCAGAAACGTAGTCTTCCATTATCTCCACATTGCTGCAGGAATGAAACGACGCTCCAGAATCCAATACCCACGATTCCATTGGACTAAGCACACTTAAGATCAACGCCTCGCCTTTGTCATCAGACATGGTAGCGTTTGCTGTCTTCTTGTCCTTCTGATCCTTATTCTTATACTTCTTCGGTGCTTTACACTGATTTCTAAAATACCCAAACTCATCACAATTCTAGCATTTAACTTGATCCAAATCCTTCTTGGATTGGCTCCTTCCTCTAGATTTTTATCTTCCACGATTTTGCCTTCCCTTCGATCTGCCTCTCTGTTCTGTACTCAATACTGAACCAGAAGTAGAAGATCCTGATTCTTTCCGGCGAACTTCCTCACCAATCATCAGATCTCTTACTCTGTCAACTGTCAGGTTTGTCTCTGCAGCAATAACTGCTGTCACTGTGCCAGCCCAACTCTCAGGTAGGGATGATAGCAAAATTAGGGCACGAATTTCATCAGCGAATTTTATATCAATCGAGTTCAGTTGCGAAGTAATCATGTTGAACTCGTTGAGATGTTGTTGCACCTCTTTCCCTCTTGCATTCTAAAATTAAACAACCGTCTAATCAGATGTACCTTGTTTGTCGTTGACGGTTTCTGATACATATTCTCCAAGATCTTCATCATCTCCTTCGTCGACTTTGCTGCAGTCGTGTGATAAGCCACCTCCTTGGACAACGATAGGCTAATCGCGCTCATCGCTTTTCTGTCCAGCAGGTCCCACTCATCCTGTTCTATCTTTTCGGGTTTGGTTTTTAAAGGTTTCGACATATCTTTACCGTACAGGTAATCCTCAATCTGCATCTTCCAAAATCCAAAATCAGATTCGTCGAACTTCTCTACAGCAATCATCCCGTCAATCCCCATCGTGATTTCTGCCTCTTAAACCTAGGCTCTAGATACTAGTTGTTGGGAAATAAACACAGGCAATCACGAATATAAAGGAGAATGAACACAACGAATTATTTACCCAGTTCGATACAAAGTGTATCTACGTCTGGGGCCGATGCCAAGCCAAGGATTTCACTATATAATTTCAGGATAAATTTACAATGAGGGAGCACCTCTATTTATAAGCACAATATAGAGCCCTAATTCTAGTAAACCTAGGAAACATATTCCATAAGGAAATATCTTCTATGGAATAAATCAATCACAAGGAAATATATTTCAAGGAAAACAAATCCTAAATATGATAGGAGATGTTTTAGGCTCCATACTTTTTCTCAAAGTATGGTTGACTCAAGGGAGGAAATGACTCGGTTGCTTGCAGAAGCGTTGTATGAAAGAGAGCGGGAAGAAGCCGCAAATCCACAGTAAGAAGATGAACACTTCCCATGTTGTTTCCGTATGTGCGGAAATTGCAAATACATCAGTGGTTCTTGACGAGTACTTCCAAGAATTAGTTGACTGCACCAGTTGGCAAAGTCTTACGACACAACAAAAGTTTACACCCGCAATTCGACAGCTTGCTATTGCTTTTGAGAAATCAAAGATCATTTTGCACTTGGAGATTGAAGTAAGAGAATAAATAGGGGAGATTAGAACCATCAAGATTCTACCCTTGAGTTTTATCATAGATAGTTTTTATACTTTATTTCTTTATATGGATTTTGTTACTTCATTCATGAGTAGCTAAATTCTGGGGATTAGAAAGTTAGTCTTCATGTTTATTTGATTCCTATTTTTAATATCCAAGACTTATATTTACTTTGTTCAATTATATCCTATATTGCTAAGTGGCGTGACACATCTTATCGATTTATTGGCATGTGGGGAAATCGAAAGAAGATCCATGTGTTAGATTCAGATTGATAACACTATAGTTAATATCCCCAAAAAGGTAAACCTAAGAGTGGGGGCATTATAAGGGTCTAATTGTGCTTTTAGGAGTTATTAGCTAAGATTGACAACCTTAATGCTGGTATTCCACGTTGTTCGGTCAATTACAGTAATTAGGTGACTCGCCCTAATAACCCTGAAGTCATTGTTTTGTAAAGTATATGTGTTTAGAATATACTGAAGTAGTGAAATCTTATCCCTGAAATTCCCTTATTTCATCTATCTTCTCAAATCAAATCATTCTATTTTGCTCATTTCTCACTAAACATGTCAAAATATCAAATCATACAAATATTACTCCCTCTGTTCCATAGTAATAAAATCATTTTGCCATTTTGGTACGTTCCATAGTAATAGAGTCATTTCCCTTTTTAGTAAAAGTCAACATATTTTTCCACACGTATTTTACTCTCTCTTACTTTTTTCTCTAGTCATCTCTCCACCTTTTCCATTTTTCACTTTATTCTCCCTTTACTTAACTCACCTAACACAAATTTTCTTAATCTCCATGCAGAAAAGAAACGTCTTCATTACTATGGAACAAAGAGAGTACATTTAAGAAATATTTTGCATGAAAGATAGTCAAAACGAGCCAAATCTATACCTTAAAAACATGAAAAATTCGTCTTTTTTTTTGTCAACATGGGCAATTTTTCCTCCTACTTTGTGTAGGAATCATGTCTACTCTCTATTTAACACCTATACAATTTGATAAGCTTAGCCCACCATATGATCAAAATTAAAATTTGGGAAACAGTCAAAAGATCTGTGGTGAGCTCTTAAGATTATCAAGTGGAGAAGGTGCAAGCAATCTTCAAGTCAGTAAAGAATTTGTTCGGTATTTCTAAACCGTAGAATTCATGATTTAGGATTTAGTTCTTTATACATGAATTATTTTCCCTCTAGCATATAATTAATTGTTTAACATATGATTTGATTAATCCCATAATCGAACAATTAGATCATACTCCCTCCATCCACCAAAAATAGGGCACATTTACCATTTTTGGCCGTCCACAAAAAATAGAGCACATTCATTTGTGGAAAGTTTTTAACAAATAATAATCCTACACATCATTCCACTAGCACTACTTCTCACTTACTTTTTCTCCTTCCCTCTTACATTTTTCACTTCTCTCTTACTTTACCAATTCTACATTAAAACCCATGTCATACACCAATTTCCCTATTTTTTTTGGACGGAGGGAGTATATTGTTTTTTTTTTCTTTATGCAAGTTATCCGTTGTGCATGGTGCTGGGGTTTGGTGCCCCTTGCACAACGGAAGACTTGTACAAAACAAATAAATCAGACACGGATCTATTTGGCCGATTATGCGATTAATCAATTCACATGTTAAACAGATAATTGCATGCTAGAACGCAAATAATTCATGCTCATAGAAAGTAAATCCTAAAACATGAATTCTACGGTTTAGGGTTACCGATTTTGATTCTCCAAAGAATCGTCGATTGTTCGCGCCTTCTCCACGATGATCTTCAATACTAGACCATGGATCTTCTCTCTGGTTCCCGAACTGTATCTTGATATCAGGGTGGGCTGATCTTATCAAAATACTAGGACTCGAATAAAGAAGACAGAAGAAATCCTTTTGGGAAAAGGAGTAGAAATCGAAATCTCCTTCAGCTGGGGGGCCGAAAATTTCGAAAATTTCAAGTATGAAAATTGTGATAATTCTGTCTCCTTTATTCTCCTATTTATATTAAGTTCCTTTTGGGCCCAGACAGGGATCTATGGAAGGTTTTGGATATGGGCTCCCCCAATTAGCTTTTTACTAATTAAATTGAACCCGCAATTTAATACAAGCTTATATTGGAATATTACGAGCAGCCACTACAGAAGTAATATTGAACTCTCCCCATCCAAATCCGAAATTACAAGTAATCCGGGTTTCCATTATTTATTACTTATTTCCCGCGCTTAAGATATAAATGTCCATTAATTAATTAATGTCTGCTATGGACTTAATTAATTAATATCTTATTAATTCCAAGAGTGGACTTAGCAAGAAACATTTATTTATTATTCATAGAGTAATAAAACTCCAACTGGCCAGTTTTCCGAATAATAAAACCTTGTTCGAGCTCCTCTTGAGGACATTATCAAACGAGACTCACCTCGCGCACGTTTCAACATAATAGCAATCCTAGCACCGCTAGATATAATCACCACTACCCAATATATCAGGATTATTGGGTTGCGAAAAACCCGCACCATTTGATAAGTCAAAGTAGTGCATAATCAATACCGTATGCTCAATGCTAACATATGTAGATTAAGAAATAGAATTTTATCAAGACCTAGTCTTTCAGTAGATAGCATAAAGACACGTCTTGCTGTTAGATCCGTTCAGTGCTATACCACACCAATGTCATCTTATTTCAGTAAGGCTTAGAAATATGCGGACTGACATTGCAACCTATCGTGTAGCCAAAGCCTATCTAGGTTGTGAAATTCTTCTTTTTCTTTTGCAAAGCATTGCATAGATCTGACCGTGTTACCTTAAAGTGGACGACACCCACAACCGGTCTACTAAGCAAAAGACTTAGACTTTGTTTACTTCTTATGCATTTAAATGTTTGTAAAACACCTTATAAATGCACAAACAAACACAATGTAATAATAATAGTGATTCTATTCGTGCGGAACTGCTCGAATAATACTGAATCGGGTTAAAAGTGGATTATAGAGTTTTATGTATACAAGCAAGATTCTATTCGAGCGAAACTTGCTCGAAACATGCTTTTCAGTATACCAAACCTAACACATGGTTCACCATAACCCCAACAAACAATCTATCATGAACAATTGATTGTGTGAATCCGAAGTTATTCTTACCTTGGATAGTTGATTGCACTAAAGTGTGGTATATAGTACCGAATAAGATCACGTTGAGATAAGCACTTCATGCTTGAGAAAACCAAGTACAAGATATCATTGATTGTTTATTTCTTAATCAATATAAATAACAATGAGCATAAGGTGTTGGTCATTTGCTACTTTGTTTGTAAATATGTGCAGACTTTTCGTAACTCAATAATCATGTCGTCTTGGGTAGTACTCTCTCCGTCTGCGAATAAGAGTCTCATTTCTTTTCGGCACGGGTTAAGAAATGTTAAAAAAAAGTGGGTGGAAGAAAGTTAGTGGAATATGAGTGGATGAGTTAGTGCAATGTGGGGCCTCTTTACCATTTACAGTAATTGTGAATCGGGATTCCTATTTGCGGACATACCAAAATAGAAAAACGAGACTCCTATTCGCGGACGGAGGGAGTAGTGATCAACGTACGAGAAGGGCTAGTATTGTTATTTGATAGAATCGTGTTACTGTACTCCAGAACTAATACTATTTCCAAGAGATATTCTGATCAAGTTTTTAATTTACATGAACCTAGCTAGTTAAAATTTATTCTATAATAATAAATAAGGCTTTTCACTCTTTAGAAAAAAAAGTACTCCCTCCGTCCTATAAAAGTTGAGATAAAACTTTTGGGCACGGAGATTAAGAATTTATATTAAATAAATAGGAGAGATGAAAAGAGTAGGAAAGATAAAGAGAGAGTAAAGTAAATGATAGAATAAAGTAAGAGTGATTAGATGTTTTGTCTTTAGTTAAAAAAGTAAATGACTCAATTTTATTGGGACAGACTAAAAAGGAATACGACTCAACTTTTATGGGACGGAGGGAGTACTTATGTTACTCAACAAGCTTTTATGAATCAATGAACATATAACATCTTAAAAATGAGATAATTGAATTTAAAAATGAGCCCAAATTTGGTAATTTAAATTTTGATCGGAAGGTTATCTACTAAAATAACTCATTGTTAAAATTTTCGTTACTTTGGTAATTTTGATGGGATCGTCTAAGCATATGAGCATTTTTTTTCAGAACATTTGAACATTTTTGCTATTTTAATTCAGAACACTAAGTTTGCTAGCTTCGGCTCCCAAAAAAGTGATGAATTAATTCATATTTTGTCAAAAATTGACAAAGTCATTAAATTTTGACGATGTTAAGATTTCATTTGTGTTGTGTATCGCGATGATTCCAATCTACATTTTTTTCCAATATGGACGATGAAAGGCTGCGAAAGATTATGGGTTTAAAAATTCTATCCAATATGCAAAACCCCTTTTGATGTCCTGCTATAAAATCTCACACCTGCAGAGAATTTTGAACATGAAGTTAGAGCCTGAATTTGAGCTTGCGATGAAGTTTCTTCTCATAATTTTCTACAGTGGCAACAACCGCGGTAATGTGATTGAAGGATGGAGGTTCTCAAGTTAAATCCTAATTTTGAAAATTTTGGAATTTTTGAAATTTCAAAGTATGATTTTTTTGTAAATTTTTTCGAAAAAAAATAATAGTAATTCATCTATCCCATAAAAATAGATTTTCCATTTGGTACATCCTATAAAAATAGTCCACTTCCTTTTTGATAATTTTTTTTCTTTAATGAGATGAGATTATTCTCCACTAATAATACTTTATCTTACTCATACTTTATCAATTCTACAATACCCATTTCATTCCAATGGTCTTTATTTTCATAGGACAAATGGAGTATATTTACGTGTGTATTACTAGTATCGTTAATTCCGAGGAGAGCGACATCGTGTACCATATGTGCGATTTAATGGTCGAGCATTAGAAATTTTTTCCAACATTCTTAGTAGATATCAACCGAAATATTTGTAAAATTACAAAAATCACCTCAATAATGTATCAAATTTTCAAGCTTCTACAAGTTTTGGTAAAATTGGAAGGAGTAATCTTTCATCCCCAACCAAATCAAAGCAGCCCCTCTCTGCCGCCGAGCTCACACCCGCCGCCTCAGCCAGTTCTGGTGCACTCTTCACGCCTCCTACGACGTCGAGCGCCTCTCTGCCGCCGAGCTCACTCTCACCAAACCCAACTCCGCAACCTCCTTGCAGCCGTCGGCAGACACAGGTCAAATGCCTCCACCGCCCTTCCACCAACCAAATCAATCGGAATTGCAAATAGAAGTCCGGCGCCGCCAAATTCCTTTGCCGAGCTAGTAGTCGTCGGAGCGTTGGTGATTTCTTCGTCGTCGTCCCAACATCTCCAGCATTTTCGCAATAGCTGCCATTATCATTCCCTTTCTGTAATCTCATTAATTGAAACATCATAATTCCAATTCCTCAATTTTCATAGCTTCACCAATTCTATTTTCATATGTGCAAATTGTTCAGCAAACGACTCGACCCCAAAAGTGATTCAGTGATGAATTTGTGATAGAGGTTCTGATGAATCTGCGATAGAGGTACAAGAGATGCAACAAATTTGTGATGAATTTCACTGTCATCGAGGAAGGGTAAGGATGTAAATTGGTGTTCAAATCTGGGTACAAAGAATTAAAAACCACCCTTTTGTCGAGAAATGAAATCACGTCATTTGTTGTGAACAGTGCGGGCCCTTGCCCATTATGCCGGCCGCAACGAAATACATATTGCATACCGAACAGTGGAAATGTGAAGATTTGAGTTCATTTCTTAGCATTTCTAAGAAAGTGAACACGCCCTTAGGTTCCATAGCAGAAATATAACTTTGTAGGTGAACGCAGGAATTGATTTTCATTTCTGTGGGCCATAGCAAAACAAATCTGTCCAGATTCACTTCTTGAGAATTAATTCTAAACATATAATGATTTTATAATTTTAATCCAGAATAAATGTTTGTAAGCTTACATATGAATTGCTCATTGTTTTGTAAAATATTGATGGGTCCTTTAAATTTGACAGTGCTAGAATTTCATCGCGACAATTCCAATGTCTATATAAATTTGTTAGATATCAATTCAAAATCAAATGCTTAGAGGTTCTATTTTTAAAATTTTGATTTTATTATATTTTTATCATTTTATTACATTTTTATTTTGTTTTATTAACGAAATGGAGCTCATAAATGGTTTGGGAATTGGAATAGGGGAATAGTTTCGAGAATTTAGTAAATTAAAATGAATAATTAAGAAATGAAACATTGACACTGGTGGGTCAGTACCTCTCCCCCTTCCCCGCCTAAAAACCTCCCAATCCAAAGAAGTATTCAACGGCTCCCAAATCGTAGGGTTTAAATGTCGCTCTTCTCCATAAACCCTTTCTCACTACTCACTCCTAAACATTAAAAATTGATTTAAAAACTCTGACATCGCCGCAGATTTTGCATATCCGCGGATTTGTGAATTTTGGTCATTGAATGTTAATCAGGGTTCGGTTCCTAAAGTAAAATGGTATGTTGATGGTTTTAATTTGTGGAAGCATTTTGCATGTGCTTTAAACTCTAGCTGAAATCTTTGCTGAATCACGTTTTTGTTCTCTTGAATCTTCTTTATAGATCCGGTAATATCCTTTTTTAGAAGTGGTGTGTTTGATTTCATCTAAGGATATTTGGAAAATTAAATAAATGAAAATACAGAAAAGTTGGTGGAGAAATAGAGATATTGTGGAAGCATGATGGTGCTGATGTTAATACTTGTTAAACTTATTTTTTGTGTAAAATTTTAGGAATCACTATTAACTGAAACTTCGTAGTTGAACTTCTTGTATCCAACTTATGCTCTCACATTCAGCTGAAACTCAATAATTTTTCTAGGGCACCCCACCCAAAGTATATGAAGGTTCTCACATTTGGGTTGAGGATCCGGAGGTTGTTTGGATTGATGGGAAAATGCTAAAGATTCTCGCGGACGAAGTTGAAGTCGTAACATCTGATGGAAGGACGGTAAAACATCATTGTTTTTTAGCTGATGCTTTTTCCTCTTTTGTATGGTGTCAAGGACTATAGTATAGATAGCTCATTGCTTGTCTTCTTTAGATCCAATTTGCCAACAAATAATTAGTTTGCTCTGGAACAGAGAAGATAAGTTTCCATAATTTAGTGTAATAAACCTACTTTTCTTCTGATACACACTGTCAAGGTAATCAAACTGCAGTCTAGTACGATCTTCTTCTTCTTCTTGGTTTTTTCAAGGAAAAATAAATTAAAGTTATTACCGAGTCTTGTTAGATAAATTAGAAAAATGATGAATAAGGGGACAAGTAGCTCAATACTGGTAAGCAGAGAAAGTGGTGCTGGTAAGACTGAAACTACTAAGATGCTTATGCAATATCTTGCTTATTGGGGTTGCTATAAAGAAGGTGAAGGAAGATCAGTAGGAACATCAAGTTCTTGAGGTAGGTTTTGTCATCTAATTTTCTATTTAATTACTGATAATCTTACTATTTATAGTTTATTTTCTTTCAAAATATTTTCTTGAAAAGTCTCTCTTGTAGAATATGTTATAATGATAATGCTTTCAAACTAGTGAGTAGCAAAGTTTGACTAGTTGAACTGGTAACATTTGTACAGTCAAAGGTGTTTCTGGAAATGAAGTGTATACTGTTTGACAGGTAAGGTTTACAACTTGAAAATGTGGTTAGGAAATACTTTTTTCCTTTGCCTAATGAGTGTCCTATTTTGAAAAAGTATTGTCCCCGAATAAGCCTCTTATTTGAAAACTATATGCAGAAATAATGGCACCAAATTTACCCTTTGTTCAGTTTTTCAATACTATGACTTTGCAGAACTCTTCATATCCCCCATAATAATTAGGGGAAAAGTAGTAAAATTTCCCACTTTCTTGGAATACAAGTTTTGATGGTCGGGAACACTAACTCGGGAATGTAGGGAGTAGTGAGTTCTGTTTTGTAATCTTTCTGGGAAGTACTCCTGAAAGTTATAAATCAAATACACTTTTGTCTGGTATTGTGTCTACTTCTGCATTTTCATATATGTGAAGCTTATTTCCTTTTTCGTCCGTCCCTAAAAATTTGTCACCTTTGACTTTTACCATTTTTGGTAGTGGACCCTACATTCCACTAACTCATTCACACTCACATTTTATTATAAAACTAATATATAAAAGTAGGACCCACATGTCACCAACTTTTTCAACCCACTTTCTATTACATTTCTTAAAACCCGTGCCCGGTCAAATGGTTATGAATTATTAGGGACGGAGGGAGTATTATTTTTGTCTGGACATTAAGAAGTATAAGCTGGGACATCTGCAGACATTTCACTACCTAAACCAAACTACTTGCTTTGTGCTAGATGATGTGGATGATGCTCATGATTATTTGGCAACAAGGAAAGTCATGAATGTTGTTGGAATTGGTCAAGAAGAGCAGGTACGATCTTAACATATTTGGATCTCCTTTGTCCCATATACTCTCTTTCTGTCAGTAATTTATATTTTATTATTCTACAGGATTCAATCTTCAGAATTGTCGCATCAATTCTCCATCTTGGTGATGTTAGATTCGCCAAGGGGGAAGAGATTGATTCATCGGTTCTCGAGGATGAGAAATCAAAGTTCCATCTTCATACAACAGGAGAGCTTTTAATGTAGAATAGGGTATTTATACTTGCAAGACTCCCTTTTTTCGCATTAGTGCAAGGGCTTGTCTGGTACCCCTGAAACGCCGTGAAACAACATTCCTCACCCCATTAACCGTCGTATGGTAGCCGCTAAACGTTTCCAGCGACCCGGTACACAACAACCGGGTTTCCAACCTTCATCTACTACTATCAGTGGCTTCGTGCTAACACAATCAGAGTCTTGAGCAGGTATAAGAGACGGGCATTTCACGATTTGGCTGAAAACGCTGCATTTATACGATTTTGCCCTCCAAATTCATCAACCGTTTCATCTTTTGCCCTTCATTTACAGTTGGTGGCTCAATTTCCGTCGAGGCGAGTTCGGCACTTCACAGGCGTATCCCCCTCTTCGACTCACTTCAGTTCGGCGTTCATCGGATTACTGTTTTCCGGGTGAGTTTTGATCCGGTTGTTCGATTGTTGTTGAATGGTGTCGATTTGTGCATATTTTAGGTTTTGATGTGGTGTTTTACTTTTTGAACTTCGAATTGGGGTTCTTGCTTAATTAATTCTGTTCTGATTGGAGAGTTGGTATTATTGTGCATCTGAAGCTATCAGATATTCCCCTTGGATTTGGTTGCCTTGCATAATCGATTTCGTTCCGCAATAGAGTGATTATGAATTGGTGATGATGAATGTGGTGTGCATCTGCAATAAAGTGAATTGTGTGAAAAAAATCAATCCGGATAGTGGTCGACCTGTTTAGTGCATTGTCTATTTTCTTTGATTTTACCCCTTTGATGTTCATTTGTGAATGGATTGAATTCAGATTGAGTTTTGTGGGCTCTCATTTTTTTGGACTGAATTCAGATTGAGTTTTCATCCGTATCACTCGTTGTATGAAGATACTCCCTCTGTGTGCGGGCTCTAGTTTTTTTGGCTGTAGTTTGTAGTTTGTAGCTCTACATAGAGACTCTGTTAACTCGTTCAGCCATACATTACGTGATGGGATTGAAGATCCGGAGATCAGCTTCCAACTCAAGTTGGAAAACGCTGTACAAAGAAACTTGGCTTCGGCTTTCAACCAAGCCATGGTGTACTCAAAGATGAGCGCTGGCAGCTCTGCAAGAGGCTGGAAGCTTGCATCAGCTGAACAGAGGCTGGTGGATGCAGAAGCCATCGTTGATCTTGCATTGGACGAAACAGAAAGCATCGAACAGCTTGAGCTTCTTAGGTTGAAAGCCCTCGTTCTGATCGCTCAAGAGCAGCCGAAGCAGGCTATAGAAACCTATAGGATCTTGCTAGCTCTGATTCGGGGACAAGGCGAAAATCTAGAGAAAAGCGCAAATAAGGTTTGCACACTTTCAAATGTTGCATTGCTGCATGAACATTTCCTGTGAATAACGATGTCTTGATTGTTGGAGTTGTTTCTTGGCAGGTGGAAACCAATTACTATGAATAGGAGGAGCAATACACAACAACACAACGGAGAGCAACCAATTACCTTGTCACAGCTGTATCCGATGCACGGCGGGTCGTCGTTTGATCGCTAGGGTAGATTTTTTGTTAGAGGAGCCGCTGAACAAATTTGAGTTATGTAAACCCTATTTAAGCCAACTAATCGACACTCTTCACTCTTGGCGGGAAGATAATCATTGTTTACCGCTTGAATTTCCATGATTTTGGGATACAACATCCATAATTGGAGTTCATCCGAGAGAGGGGTACTTTAGTCAGCATTTTGTGTGTTTCAGTGGATCGTTGTTCCAACCAAACGTGGGTTATGGGCTAATCTAATTACTTGGGCTGAACCAAACAACTTACTAATCTATCAACCAATTCATGAAAACCCATTAACCATAAAACCTTGTTAATTATTTACAAACCTACCAGACGAGCCCTAATAATTTTCAATATTAGGTGTGATTCTAAAGCTCTGGAAGATGCGTTATTGAAGCATGTGATGGTCACTCCATTCTATAAGAACATTATCGAAGTTAGAGCTACAAAATAAATTGAACCAAGCTATTAAAATATTATTGATACTTAGTACTCCCTTCATTCTATAAGAATATGAATTTTAAGTTTGACACAAGTTTTAATGTATAATTGATAAAATAAGAAATATGTAGAGAAAAAGTAAGTATGGTTATTGGAGAATGAGTCTCACCTTATTAGAGAAAGAAGAGAATTTTAAAAATGAGAAAATACGTATTCTTGTGGGACGAATCAAAAAGAAAAGAGTGCATTTCAATCTGTTGTTTCGCTTTGACGTGAAAGGTTTGTGTTGTCGATTCAAAACCATTCAACCATGTTTCATTTTTGTTTGAGTGACGTTAAAAAGCTCTATTGTGTGATATATGAAACTTGTATCCATAGATTTGATATTTTCAAGACGTGCCTTTGAAAACAATAATAAAAGAAAATAATAAAAAATATGAATAAAAGAATGATAGTGTTTGAGTTAGGAATCCCACTTGGGACTTTTTTGACGTCCTTTAATGAAAATGATGGAAACCTAATGACAATTTTCACCGAGTATCTATCTAAATTGGCTCCATCTATCTAGCAATATTCAATCTAGAAGACAAACATTTATATTAAAAGATTAATTAAATGCAACCACATAATAATGGATTTGATAGGTTCTCATAAGGGAAAAGATAAAGCTATAAAAATAGTACTCCCTCCGTCCCGCTAGGAGATTGTGGTTGATCGGTTGAATCTAGTTGAATCTGTGAAGATCGGAGATGGAAATGGTGTTTTATTGTTGTGGATGGCTTGGATCCGGAGTGGATGAAGCATCCGACGTATAGATCTGTTCGCATTTGCATGGTTATGATGTTTTCAATTCTATTTACTTGTTTGTCTCGTCTAGTAGTCATGGATCTGTGTTTATTTTAGTCATTCTTGATGTCCATCGGTTTAATATCGTTAGCCCCTATTTCTATCTTTATTTGCTCTGTTTCTCATTGGTTGTTTCGTGATAGAAATTAGGAAGATGATGTCGCTGTTAGTTAGTCCTTAGGTTAGTTAATTTGCAGCTTTTTTCAGTCGTACTATGCCGTTTTGGGAAATGGTCCCCATGTTTCGCTTTTCGCCTGCCTAGATCTAGCTGTTAGAGTAGAATATTTCATTTACCGAGTCTAGGAATTAAAGCTCAACTCCAAAAATTGCGTGGCAGTAGCCAAAAATAGCTCCAAGGTCTTTGAACATGTTTTCTTATACATCTGTCTCTGTGGATTCGATCCCTGCTTCCCTGTATTAATCTTTTTAGCTATAGCGGGTTGAGGGTTTTGAAGGGCGAAGGAAGTGATTGTGTGCCCAACGACAGGTTACCCAAGATTCTTTGAGTTCCTAGACCCGGTGTCTAGTGGATTCTTTGGATCGGGAGATTTTATTTTATTCCATCTCGCTTCAGAGGAGGAATTCCTTGGCCACATCAAGGGAATAGGTTTCGAGTGGCTACTTAACCACAACGAACAGGAGGTGCCAATGGAAGCAGCCCGGGAATTTTTCTCCACCTTTCATTTCAAGAAAACTACCGATCCAGATGCAAACTCCATCTCTTTCCGTGTCTTAACCATCGAATATACAATGAGTGTAAGGGAGTGGTCTCTCAGAATGGGGATATTCACAAATGCTGAGGATGACGAGGACATTTGGGATGATAGAGTATACGGGCCACCAAGAGACACCCCTAGATTCTTGCCGCAAACAGCTTGGGAGTATTTAACACACGCAAGGAGTGGGACTTTTAAAACCAGTGTGTCGAAGGGGATCCACATCACTGACCATCTTCTCCGATTTGCCCATGAATTTATTGGTTACAATTTGATCGGCACGGCCAGTTCCAGCATCACCACCACCGAGCTCTACTTTACATGGTGCATGTCCAAATGCATCAAAGTTCACCTTGGGTATTGGTTAGCCCAGGGCTGCCATCAGATGACTGCTACCCTTCCCGCCACATGTACACCTGCCACCTTCTAGGCGCCTACATAGAGCGCAACTTCATGATGAAGATTGGGAAGGCAGAGCCGAGTGTTACAATGTGCGAGCCCCCGGAGCTATTTAGCATGGAGTACTTTTTCAACAAGGGGCTCTTACACATGGAAGGGCATGAGTTGTGCTTCTACAACATAGGGGCCAATGTGGACAAAATGAAGTTGTTTCTTCACTGGGCGCTTGGAGACAAGGGGGGAAGGGGGGTCGAAAATTTGTCAAAGTGTCTCAGATGTGTAAAAATCCCTAGGTCAGGAGTTAGTCGTTTTTGGGTATGTGTTTTAAGCATGAATTAGCAAAGGGTAATAAGGGAAAATTCCCTTGGGGGGGGAATTGAAAAAAGGATACATTAAACTTTGATGCCCTCTTTCCTTTTAAAAAGCTAAAATCGGTTTTGGGAAGTGAGGAAGATAGAAGATGTCTTAGCGGGCCCAGTTTTGAAACCCTTAAAAAATCGGAGGTATGCCTTAAAATTAGTGTTAAAATTCTGGATAGAAGTGTTTTAAGGAAAAGGTTAGCCAATTGAATGGGGTTATATGGGGTCTATTTATAGGGAGCGGGCACATAATTTTTGTGATCTAACGGAAACACGGGTAATCCAAAAACCCCAATAATATCTTCTCCGTTCCGGGAATCACAACGTTAGTGAACCCGTAAATTTGTGTCCTTTTCGTTTTTTTGTTTTCGAAAAATTGCTCTTTTGTCATAACAACGTATGGGCCGGGGTTTGGTGGCTATGGGTGGGGGGCCCCTGTTTTGATGATTGGGGGGTTCCGATGTGATCGGGTTTGGGGGGGGTTTTTATGTAAAACCCATCCCCATCGGGGGTCGGGAAGTTGGAAGGTGTATATAATTCTATCCCCAAATTAGTTTGGGCCCTTTTGGGAGTGACCCAAAAACAAATCCCCCGTTACCCAAAACGGGCAAATCAAACGTTTTTCGCAACGATCCCAAAAATTTTCGAGCCTGGTTTTTGGACTAGGGTTTTAATTCCCTGCTAGGGGTTTTGGAAATCCAAGATGTTTTCTAACGTGAAGGTCGACACATTTGGGAGAAGTTTCTTGTCGGCATTGTAAGGGCTTTGCGGGAAATTCAAATATGGGAGTTTTGTTAGTTTTTGAATCGTAAGTTGTGTTTTTTAAATTGGAATAGGATTATGTTTCCAAAAAAAATAGGAGAAAGAAAGGAGGTTAGAAGGAGAAATTCTCATAACCCGAAGCATCGGTGGCAGAAAATAACTTAGAGCGTTTGATCCTAACATCCCTAGTGAGGAATGAGTGATCGAGCGAATCCAACAACTGGTGAAGCTAAAGGCTATCTGGACAAACCGACAAGCCGACTAGGTAGAAGAAGGGAAGGAGAGGATTTGGAGAGTGTAGACTATTGGATTGACCTTAAACTTGTGGGGACATATGCTTAAAAATCTGAACTAATTTATGCCTATGTGTTTTATTCTCTTAAGTGTTTGTTTCTTTTGTATGTCAATAGGATGTCCAGGTCTAGGAGTTTTTTTTTAGTGTGTCGGTCAGGGAATAACCATGCATTGAAATTCGTCTTATTTATCTTTTTCTTATCTTTATACTTGAAGACAAGTATGGTTTAAGTGTGAGCAGTTTGTTAAGGCTAATTTCATGCATTGGTTATAGGGATAAATTTTGTAATTTTCTGGGTCTAACAAGGTTTTATAAGCCAGGTGTGTAGAGAAATCGTCAGCCCCATGAAGAAGATGAAGATTGCCTGGAGGAAGAAGCTGGCAGGAAAAGTGAGCGGAAGAAGGAGTTACTAGACTGAGGAGCATCCGATTGGAGGGAAAAATGGGAATCACAGGAACAGTCTAGAAGCTCTATCCACTATAAATAAGAGCATGCGATCAACGTGAAATTATCTCTCTCATTCCATTCGGCTCTTAGCTTAGTTTTTCCACTTTTCTCTACACACACTTAAGGGGAAACATTTTGGGGAGTGCACTTTCAGATCTAGTTGTGGTGTAACACAATCTCTGCGGAGGCGAAGATACAATCCTTTACTGCTTTTCGCTTTTCATTCCATATTTCCCCGAGTCTTCGCTGTTCGAAGCTCGGTTATGCTTTGTTATTGTTTCGCTAGACATTTCGCATTTTGCTATGGATATTTCTATTTTTGTTTCAGTTATGATATTGTCTTTTTTATTTGTTTGCTTTGATGGATATTGTTGGTTGATTTGAGTTCGAAGTTTGAATTACTTGGAGATTGTGGTTGATCGGTTGAATCTAGTTGAATCTATGAAGATCGGAGATGGAAATGGTGTTTTATTGTTGTGGATGGCTTGGATCCGGAGTGGATGAAGCATCCGACGTATAGATCTGTTCGCATTTGCATGGTTATGATATTTTGAATTCTATTTACTTGTTTGCCTCGTCAGTAGTCATGGATCTGTATTTATTTTAGCCGTTCTTGATGTCCATCGATTTAATTTCGTTAGCCCCTGTTTCGATCTTTATTTGCTCTGTTTTTCATCGGTTGTTTCGTGATAGAAATTAGGAAGATGATGTCGCTGTTAGTTAGTCCTTAAGTTAGTTAATTTGCAGCTTTTTTCAGTCGTACTATGTCGTTTTGGGAAATGGTCCCCACGTTTCGCTTTTCGTCTGCCTAGATCTAGCTGTTAGAGTAGAATATTTCTTTTACCCAGTCTAGGAATTAAAACTCAACCCAAAAAATTGCGTGGCAGTAGCCAAAAATAGCTCCCAGGTCTTTGAACATGTTTTCTTACACATCTGTCTCTGTGGATTCGATCCCTGCTTCCTTGTACTAATCTTTTTAGCTATAGCGGGTTGAGGGTTTTGAAGGGCGAAGCAAGTGATTGTGTGCCCAACGACAAGTTACCCAAGATTCTCTGAGTTCCTAAACCCGGTGTCTAGTGGATTCTCTGGATCGGGAGATTTTATTTTAAACACATCTCGCTTACTCTTCGACCACTCTTCAATGCGCTACAAGTCTGAGACTTTTGACAAGTTCAAGGATTTTAAGGCTAAGGTAGAGACGTGTCATGGTAAGAGTAGCAAATGCTTGCGATCTGATTGCGGAGGCGAGTACCTAAGTGCCGAGTTTTTGGACTACTTATCAGCTGGACTACTTATCAGCGTCGGGAATTCAATCCCAACTGACTGCACCGGGCATACCCCAGCAGAATGGCGTAGGTGAAAGAAGGAATAGGACTTTGTTAAACATGGTCTGATCGATGATGAGTTATGCACAGTTACCAATTTCATTTTGGGGGCATGACTTGCTATCAGCAAGCTATATATTAGACAACTTACCTTCTAAATCAGCCCAATCTGGAACATCTTAGAGTGTGGGGGTGTCCGGCTCATGTAATGGAAAAGGATCCAACTAAGCTGGAATCTAGGATGGAGGTATGTGTGTTTATAGGTTACCCTAGAGGATCGAAAGCTTATGAATTCAATAGTCTCCGAGATAAGAAAGTCATTGTGAGCACGCATGCCACATTCTTAGAGGAAGACTTTGTAATGAATCATAAGTCCAGCAGTGAGATAGCTCTTGAAGAGCTAACTTCAGTCACAAGTTCCATTAATCAAGAACAGACACCTAGTGTAACAACAATTCCAGAAATTTCAACTTATACACCAAATGTTGTAGTGCCGCGTCGCAGTAGGGGGGTCTCTCATGAGCCCGAAAGATACATTGGTTTGAGAGAGTGCATGGATCACTCCTCGGACAACAATGTACTTGATCCCTAGAATCTTGCATAGGCGCAGGCAGATGTCGATCATTGCGAATGGATGAAAGCAATGGATTCGGAACTACAATCAATGGTAGACAAAGACGTCTATGATTTGTCTATCCTACCCGAAGGTTGTACTGCCACGTGGCAAAAAAAATTTGATAAAAGACGGTCAGCAATTTGTTGGTCTTTATCCAGCAATATTTCTTGTCCAGCAATATCCGACACACTATACAACAATCTATAGATTGCTGTGTAGTGTTTGTAATATTGTTATGTAGCGTTTATAATATTGTTGTATAAGTGGTGTCACGGAGTCACTTTAAGAGGGGTTGTCATTTTAACACAAACCTATATATATATATATATATATATACATATATACATACATATAGGGTAGTTAAAAAATGCAAACTTATATATTGTACAAACTCAAAACTCCTCAACCCAGCTTCAACACAGTTTCAATACAATATCAACACAGTGTAAAATTTCAAGATTTTAATGTCAACACAGTATCAACACAATATCAACACAACATCAATCATTGACTACCGTTAAAATTCTGTTGACATTTTCCTGTTGATGTTTTTTTGTGATCTGTTGACATTTTTCAATGGTCAAGATCATAGTTTTGAGTTTGTACAATATTTAAAGTTTTCATTTGATCACATTCCTATATATATATATATATATATATATATATATATATATATATAGGAGAGCATTAGGGTCCAAGTGACCCTTTAGTATTAAGTTCAAATGTATTTCCAGCCTTAGGATTAACTTGATGGACGGATTAGATGTAAAGTATAAATCATACCCCGAGTTACATTATTTAGGAGTTGTGGTTACATTATGGGGGTAAAATTGGTACATCATATTCAGGATTCGGTTTTTAAACGGAAGGAGCAAAATATCCGCTATTTCTCTCGATTTCTCTCTCCCATTTAACCCAAATCGACGAAAACCTAGTTTCCCACTTTTGCTTTCTATATTCAATCATAGTTTGTGGCGATTCCTTATCAACTAAAGAAGGAGACCTCAATCCATCGCGAAAAAGTGGAAGATGAAGCTTATATCAACAATTGGCGACCGGAATTGTGGTGTAAACGTGTATTTGTTCAAAACTACGCCGAGTGTCGTAGGTTGGAAAATTTAAGTTGAGGCCTCCATTTTTCAACCGATTTAAGGTAATTTAGACATGGGATTCTCTCAATCATCTTCTATATACATTAGTTACTCAAATGCCCAATTAGAATTGTCCAATTTTATGTTTACATTACCGAGACAATCCCTAGAATTTTCGTGAAAAGAATCGATTTTTAAGGTAAAGATTCGTTTGTTGTAGATAATCATACTTCATTTCTCTTGTTCGTATTTAATTACTGAGCAAGGTTATGTACATTATTGATGTTCATTGTTTGTAGTTGTCTATTAGTAGTTGTCGTTACATTATTCAAGGTTGTTGTATACATTATTGCTTAGTCAGCATACATTAGTCGTCATGTTTGTACTACATTATTGTGAATTGTTGTGTACATTATTTGTGCTATAATTTACATTATTTACCCCAGTGTGATAAATTAAAACAGATCCATTATGTAGTAATGTATGCTCTCTACGACAATAATGTAAAAGACATAAGTCTTCATGTTGGTGTGTAGATACATTATTCATCTGGTGATGTAACATTATTCATTTTCAGCATGTCTTTATTTTAACGCATATATGACGTACATTGTTCAGTATGCCATTATAATCTCACTTTTATTATGAACTTTTGAATAGGGTCGAAGAGGACAAGAGTAGATTATGAAGATGAGTGTGATGATTACTTTGAGGAGATGGATGTAGAGGATGTAGGGGATGGAGGTCGTCGAAAGAGAGATGATGTGCTCTATTTTAGGAGGACATAAACAGTACTGTAGCAAGATTTTGTACTCCGTTTAGTATTGCAAATGTATATAGATTATTTTCTGTGTTGACATTATTCGTGGAACATGTTACATTATTTAATAGATTATGTTACAATATAACATATTCATCATGTATTAAAGTTTGTTATCTTAAAATAATGTAAACCTACGTTATCAATAATGTAGTCGTTACAGCTTTGATGTATGGATTGTTAAATTAAATAAAGTAAATAGTATATCTCAAAAATTAAAATTTTCTATGCTTTCAATTAAAGCGGTTTACGTGTTATTTAATTATAATATGCTATAACAATTTTGTTGAAGAAAGATGTGGTTTAGATTAAAAGTTATTCTTGATTTATGAATAATGTAACATGTTAAGTTGTTTGTTGACATTTGATAAGGCTAATTTCATGCATCGGTTATATGGTGAAAAGCGTTACATTTTGCCGGGTCTAACACGATTTATAAGCCAGGTGTGTGACAGAATCGCTAGATCAAGGAAGTGCTGAAGGAAACAATCTAGCGAAGGAATGAAGTAAAATGAGCAGAATCTAAGGAAAAAAAAGAAGGCGTGAAGGAGGGAGTCAGTAGCTGAGGGCAACAAAGTCTATCTATACCTCGCTGGCCCCACTCCAACGCCTATAAATAGAAGAGCATGCAACATACAAATCATCACTTTTTTTTCGCTCACTCTTAGCTCACACACATAACACACACTTGGGAATGGGAGATCTGGGGTAGTTTTGGTTACGAAGGGGTTCATTTCTTCAGAAAGTTTCAGTTGCAACACCGTCCGCGTGTGGGCGAAGATACAATCTCTTTAAATTTCAGTTTGTTTTGCACTTTTACGGTCGAACTTCACTTTTGGGAGTCGATTTGGTTGTTGATGCTACTGATTATCTATTCACTTCTGTTTGTTTGCGTTTATCTGTGATTGTTCAAGTTGATTTACATAGATCCTGCTGTTGAGAGTTTATTTTGACAAGTTATATGTCGATCTCTGTTTTTGCTGCGGTAGTACTCGATCTGGGAATTTGGTGATAGATCTGTGGTTTGTTGATTGATTGGAGATTGTTGTTTAAATCTGAAGTTACGAAATGTTTCTTTTGGTTGGAGTTTGTGTCGAACGCTTGGATCCGGAGTGGATTTAGCGTCTGAGTTTGGATCCGAAGTGAGGAGGTTGAGTTGTGCATGGATTTTGAGTTTTCCGCTTGGTTTTTGTTTTACTTCGTCTCGCTTCTGTAGATCTGTTTAGTTCTTCATTGTTACTCATTAAAATGGTTTAAATTCAGTCTGCTCTGTTCCGATTTGGTTCATGTTATTTTTATTCTGAGATTTTACGCAATTTGGTTGAAGAAGATGATGTCGCTGTCAGTTAGTACCAGAGTTAGTTGTTTTGCCAGCTTTTCATCCGTACTCGCTTTTTCAGTCATGGTCCCCACAGTCAGTTTGTTTCCCAGTGTCTAGGTAATTAGAGTAGTTTCTTAGATCTAGTGATAGTTCGGGTAGTTTTCGTGCATGCTTTTGTTGTTTCGCCTAGGTCTAGCTGTTAGCGTAGCAGTTTTAAATTCCCAAGTTAAGTTTATATTCCTCAACCCAAGAAAAATGCGTGGCAGCAGCCAACCCCAAAAACATTCCAAATCCTTGAACATGATTATTGCGCATCCATCTCTGTGGGATCGATCCCTACTTCCCTGTGCTAGGTTTAGTAAAGTGGTTGAGGGTTTTTGAAAGAGTGCTCTGTGTGTCCAACGACCAGGATTTTCCGACGACCAACGAGTTCCTAGACCGCGTGATCTAGAGGATTTGTTGGACCAAGGAAACCTGTTATATTCTTTCTGTGCGCACACCGTGTAAATCACCTCTTTTCAATATTATTTGCATGCCCTTTGTTTCATTATTTACTACTTAGTGATACATTATCCAATAGGCAACTCGGAATAATGTATAACATGTTTGTTAACATTATTGTCACGCGTATGAGCTTTGGAATGCAAAGTGTTTGTGATATACGTTACATTATTAAACTCAATCACAACATTATAACAACTTAAATACACTACTATATGCTAATAAAAGCAATAATGTAAACATGATCCGTCTTCATGTTGTTGTTATATACATTATTCAGTTGGTGTTGCAACATTATGCGCTTTCAGCATAATTATATTTAATACAATTGTGAAATAAATTATTACCCTGAAGAAACATTATGCACACTCTCTCTCTTCCATTAAATGTATCTCACGCTCCATCTCTTTCTCCCAAAATTTTACTTATTTTTCCTCCTGTAAAAAATGATAAACATCTAGCTTGCATCGACCTCATCAATAATAATTTCTACACGTATAAGATCATTTCTATTAGCCGAATTTCACTCGAAAGAAACAATTTTGCCGTCGACTTCTTCTTCTTTGGGATGGGTTGGCGCGACAGAGGGGGCAACTATGGTGGATTTATGTCGGAGGCAAAGGGAAATCGACCGGGGGAGGGCGTGACCGACTTCTTCTTCTTTGGGGCGGGCCGGCGCGACGGAGGGGGCAACCATGGTGGATTTCTGTCGGAGGCAAAAGGAAATCGGCCGGCAGAGGGCGCGATCGCCCCCTCCTCCCCCTGCATCCTCCACTGCTTGAGATATTGAAAGACAGCCTAGAGTTTTTACTGTGGTTGTTTGATTTTGTTTCATTTACGGAATGGAGACTTAATCTTGCTAAAAAAAAGAAGCGTGAATCATGGAAACTTACTAACTGCATAATATATCATATGCCAACCTTACCCTTTTATCAATATTATAATTATTAAAAGAAAAGATAAAATGGAGCCATATAAACCGTCAACTCCATAAATTGAAGGGATGAGATTGACTTGGATATTTGACATAAAATGAGTTATGGACCTGATCACTCCCCTATATATATATAGGGGTGCATTATAATGATAACCCCAATTTGTGTGATAACCCTATAACTAAATCTCCACCACACATTTTTAAAATATGTGGTCTAGATTTAATCTAACAAAACTATCATTTTATCAAATAAAACTATCATTTTTGGATATATTAAGGGCAAAATTGTCATTTCATTTTAAAATTTGGTGGGAAAGAAGAAAACTTGACTCAAACGCTCCATTCAATTTCTCTCACACTCAAACCCTGCATTCAATTTCTCTCACACTAAAACCCTCTGAATCGCATTTCAAACCCTACGAATCGAAGGAAAAATCATCAAAATTCTGGAATATGTCGAAGGAAAACGCTCGAGCATCATCGAAGAAAGGTTGGATGAAGTTTATTACTTATTTCACTTTTGATTTTGCTCGATTTATCATTTTGCTGGAGATTTTCTCGATATTTTTTAGATTCTGTAGTTTTTTAGTGTAGATATTTCTTATATTTATACAATATCGTTCATGCATGACAATATTGAGAACAATCTATATATTTAGATTTACAATTTGCTGTGTGTGCTGCTGCTGTGTGTTTTTCTGTGTTTGTGTATGTGTTTTGCTTTGTTTATGTGTGTTTTGCTGTGTGTGTGTGTGTGTTTGGATGATCTGTTTAAATGTAGAAATTGTGCTTTTGCTTGATAAAATGATACTTTGGGTGCATAAAATGATAGTTTCTGAATAGTGTTTTGTTCTACTTGACAAGTTATGCCCTCTCTGCTTTTTTGAACTCATTGAAATTTAGAAAATGATAGTTTCAGAAGATAAAATGATAATTGCCCTCGATAAAATGATAGTTTCATGGGATAAAATGATACTTTATGTTTGTGTGTGTGTGTGTCCTGATGCTACTGCTGCTGTGTTTGTGTGTGTTGTTGTGTGTGTCTCTGTGTTTTTGTGTGTGTGTGTGTTGCTATGTGTTTGGATGATCTGTTTAAATGTAGAAATTGTGCTTTTGCTTGATAAAATGATACTTTGGGTGCATAAAATGATAGTTTCTTAATAGTGTTTTGTTCTACTTAAGTGACAAGTTATGCCCTACGTATAAAAAAAATAAGAAGAAAAGAGAGAATGATGATCTGCGGTTGATGGTAAAACTTGACTTGAAGGCGAAAAAGTTGTTGAAGATATTACGATCGTTAAGGCAGTGACTTTGGCAAGAAGAAGGAATCTTGGAAACTTAACTTCGTTGACGTAACTTGATCTCCTAAACAAGAATCGAAGAGTTTGTTCGAGATTGGGTTTGGCGCATTCCTAAGCTGATATAAGAAGTTTCCCAAAGAGCATTAAGGGGTATTATCGATCTACAACTTTAACCATAAAGAAGTTCATCAATTGAGTTGAGCAGTGGGAATCAGCATTTTTAGATGATGAATGTTCACATAACTCTTGGTTCCCAGATTGGATCTTTACCTATCAATAAAACCCAATTTGAGAAAATATCCACATCAGCTGAAATTGCTAGATTACGTAAAGGTGGAGAGAAAAAATGAATGCGAAAGTATGTTGTAGAAGCGAGATGGAGAGAGCAAAGGTGGTGAGTTGTTTAAATGGACTTTTATGATTGCATGGGTATGCCTTGGGTCACCTCCTGGCATTGGAAATATGAGGCCAAGAATTTTTAGATTACATGTGATGTTGAGAAGATCAAACAATACAATTGGTGTGTATATGCATTATCTAGATTATGAAACCTGCAAAAGAGGTGAGAAAAAACACAGCCAAAGATATTTCTTAGGGCCGGTTATCTTTGTAGTGGTAAGAATATATTGTTTTCATTATGCAACAGATCTATTTACGGAAAACTAATATTTAGTTTTGTTTAATGTAGGCTTGTTACGTGGACGAGGATTGTCTTTGAAAAAAAAATGGTGCCCAGATGTTATCAACCGGTTAAAGGATGGGCACTTATTTGTTGAAAGAAAGTAGTAGAAATGGAGAATTCGGCTTTTTGGTCTGAGTCGCCAAGTATGAAGTGATATAAAAAGAAGCCACATGAAGAAAATGATGAAGATAGCCGAAGATGATGAATCTCAAGATGTAGAAGGTTTGAAGACGAAATGATCATGATGAGGGACAACCGGTGAATGGGAGAATTTCATAAATGAATGGAAGGGAGGCTGCAAAAGGATGTTAAAGCACCGATGTTGAAGATTGTTGATGTCCATGAGCGGCTAGGATAAATAGGGAATCTCAATAGCTTTAAGATGTCGTGATACAACAAGAAGAAATGCAATGGGATTGAGAGAGGAAGGTGTGCGGCATGTTATGAAAGTCATAATACAATGACGAGTATAAACAATGATGAAAGCGATGATCACGAATGGATTGATATCATGATTGAGTTAACTAAAGAGCTGGCGAGAGGACATATATGCGAAAAATAGGAATGAGTTCACATGCCTTCACTACGATACACGAATGTGACGACGGTCCTTTAATGAGAATCGAGAAATTTAATTGAAAAGGATATGGAGAAGGAAAAAGATGATGAGGTGCAAACGACGAAAACGAGAATGAAAGTGAAAGGAAATGAGTGATGGCGGCTCGAAAAGAAAAGGAAAAGTTTCGAGAGAAAGAAGTTCGAGAATGAAGAATATGAAATTAACTTTTTAAAAATGATAGTTTAAGTACATAAAATGATTGTTTATATGGTTAAAATGATATAGATAATGATGTTTTTTGGTGGTTGTTTTATTTGAAAGCGTACTTTAAATCATAAAATGATAGTTTCATGGATAAAATGATACTTTTGTTTCATAATGATAGTTTTAAGTGATAAAATGATACTTTTGGCTGATAAAATGATAGTCATAACTGATAAAATGATACTTTTCAGACGTGTCATAAATGCGATAAAATGATAGTCATAGGTGATAAAATGATGCTTGAATTATATAATGACAAAATGATACTTGCATCGGATAAAATGATACTTCTTACTAATAGAAATGATCTTTTGGCTGATAAAATAATACTTTTGGTGATAAAATGATAGTCATAGGCGGTAATATAATTCATTTTTATGTTATATTGAATGTGCATGATTTTTTGGCTGATAGTTTTAGATTTTTATGTCATAGCTGATAAAATGATAGTTGCATGGGTAAAATAATATCTCTTACATCGATAACAATTTATATTTTTTAAATGAAAGCTTGACGAGTTGATAACATAATATCCTTTGTCATGGAGGATATAAATGGTAGATCGGAGATGATGAAGTTTTAAAAACGAGAGAGAAAAATTTGAATAAGGACAAAGGGAAGAAGATGGTTTCTCGAGAACCTCCGATCGAAAAAGGAGAAAGTGAACCGAGCAAACAAAGAAAATTGTTGAAGCGTGTCTTCTCTCTGATATCAGGCAGTAAATCGAAAGAGGCGAGATAAAGAAGAGAGATATAATGTCTTGGTTGATGACACATGAAGAAAGTGAATAGTAAGTTTTGAATTATATAATTATATTCTTATTCGAGTTCTTTTAACTAACATTAAATATGAATTTGAAATGCGGTTATGAGGTAGTTTATGAGAACGACAAGATCACGATGTTCGAATTGAGCTGGCACTGGCTCCCGTATGCATACGATCGGGATCGACATCATAGATGCATGGGTTGTGTTCTGACTCTGATAGAAAGGGGGAATTCAAATCAAAGGCATCACCGAGTCGTCTTTTCATCAACACGCGCCTACGGTACGATACTTGAGTAAATAAATAATATTAGTATTACATTAAAGTTAAATATATTTACAAAAATGTAAAGCATGGATTCTGGCTTATTACGCAAGGAGATCTGGTTAATTTGACGAGAGAGTGAAAGATTTTGCTCACTTGAATGAATTTGTGTCGAAGATTGAAAATTTGAAATGGGAAAAATTATGACACGGTAAGTCATAATTAGATATACATTACCAAGCGGGGGTCGTTATAATGATAACTCATATTTATGTAATGCAGCTAATAACCCTATCATTTTATGGGTCAAAAGTATGCATTTTTACTAAAAAATTATATTTATACGATAAATAATCTTTTAATCCATGCAAAATGATATTTGTTCTATAAAATGATACTTTTTCATTAGTAAATGAGGTTATTAGGTTAACTCATATAAATATAGGTTATGATATGATCGCATCCACCCTGAGAACAACATACATATTTTTAGAAAACTGACATTTGTATATAATGTTTTGAAAATTAGATATTAACCAATGCGGGCGATCAGACATTTATTATATCTATCTGCTTCAATCTCAAAATGCAAATGATGGATGTGATTGACAATTCTGCGGATTTAGTGAAGAGTTGAGTGAGAAGAAATATGAAGATACACGAGTACTCTGGTATGTTTAGTTAAATGCGATTCAGTAATTTGTAGTTAAAATGCATTGAATATAATTCAAGTACGGAACATAATATCATTTTTTTTAATCAACCTCATGTATGTTTTGTGTTATTTGAATAGAAAAATTTCTTCCGAATTTATCTTGGAAATGGAGTCAATCCATCAATTGGGGCTTGTCAAAGCTATCAAAAACCGGATACATGAATATGCGCTGTGAAACGATACAAATAAAGTTATTTGTGGAATTTATGTGATACGCCATTTGGAGACTTTCTTTTGAGTGAGTCTGTTAAATGCTTGGAATTCGGGTTCTGAAGAAGATACTTGAAGTCTTTCATAAAAGCTAGGTGCAGGATATCAGGCATTCTTTGTGGAATCTTAACAAGAAGGCTTTTATGCGTTCTGATGATCGGAAGAAGTTTGAGAATGGCGACTAAAAAAGGAGAAATTGATGTTGAAAAGATGATAAAAATTTAAACCCTTTGAATACTAGCTTGTTTGACTTGAGAATAACGTTTGTAATAGTGGTTTTGAATATAATCACCCAAGATTATCATTTTGTCATTATATAATTCAAAAGTATCATTTTATCTGCTTGTGAGTATCATTTTATAATTTTATCGATCCAGTATCATTTATCGAGATTATATATCATTTTGTCGGGTTAAAATATCATTTTATCAGTTGATAGCGTATCATTTTAATAAACATCGTCATTTTTATAAGGTTATTGTCATTTTATTTCTTTAGCAGTATCATTTTTTCGGTTAAGTATCATTTGTGAGTTTATAAGCAAAGAATCATGTTATCGGCCAAAATGTCATTTTATAAGCCCAAAGTATCATTTTATTAAACAAAAATGTCATTTATAAACCCGAAATACTAAAGAATATAAATGGCTTGATTTGTGTACAAATTTGACTCTACCATGATTTGAATCATGACGGCCCATTTCAGCTAGCCCATTTACCACTGCCAAAAATGCGTGGAGAGCTTATTGCTTTCCTTATTGCACTCTCCCTCCCTTGCTACTCTGCCACTAGGCCTGATCCTTTAGTCTGCCAGCGTCTGAAGGATGTACAACGATTACATCGAATGCGTCGTTCCATAAAAATCCTCAGCCATCTTCTTAACTTTATTAGTGAAGGTCTCTGCGCAATTTCCAAATATATGCTCTTCCAAATCATCAAGACCAGCACTTAACAATACAAATGATCCATCTTCCTCGAGACTTTAGATATCGATAAAAGTTGGAGAAGCAAACTTTTCTTAACCATAACTTCATCCCGAATCGCAAGATAAAGATAACATTATTACAATAAATACTATCATTTCTCTATTTGAAAAATAGAATTTTTACAAATAAGGTTAAAAATGGGTAATGGCGTTCAAATGGTTGTTGTTCTGAGATGGTAGACCGTAGGTACGCCTTTAGTAAGAGAACAACCCGACCACCTTGACGAAAATATTTCGGGGAATGAGATTAAGCGGAGACTTATTCTTCAACAAACAAAATATATGACAACATAACAAACCCAGTCACGGAAAACTTAATTTACAACTTCTGATCGAATGTGTCTTCTTCTGATCGCCATAACATCCGTGTTCTACCATATTGGTCCTTGACACGATCATCTTGATGTTATCCTCAACTGATGATTATAGAAATAATCTCACATACCATACTTATTTCTGTTGTACATGTTTTAATAGAATCAGTGTAGATTGTAGATGCATGTTCTCGATAGGCAATTGGGTTGACAAATCGGGAATAGTTGAGTAATCCAGTAGTTCGATCGTGAATTGGCATTCCTTTGATCTCCTTGACATAATTAAAGAAATTGATGAAGCTGTACAAGATTTGCACGTGGCTTTGTGTAGTTTTTAAAAAAACGTCTGGATTCGGAACATCGATGTAGTCTAGAAGCGACCCCATGGAAAAATCTCGAAAATAAGCGGAACCCAGGGAATTCTCTATCTTGAGCAGTATTGATCCAGAGAGCGATTACGTCTTAATCCGTACGGTTCCATTATATCATTCAGCATTATATCAAACTCATCAGGCTCACAACAAATCGGACGAAACCACGTACATTCGGCTTTCTTTTTGAAATCTTCATTACCAAGTAAGATTTGACGACTTATCGACACGCCGCCATGATACCCGTCGCGTGATTGTTTGTAAAAGTACTTGTTGAGCAACGAGTTTGATCTACGATCTTGATCGATGATAATCAATATGGGTCTTACCCCGTCATCCCGAACAAAAGCAATAAACAACGAATAGAGTCTACCTTAAAGCTGATAACAAGCTGACTCGAATGGCGGTGCAAGAATGGTTATCTTTCGAGTGAATGGAGCAAAAATCATGCAATACCTTGAATATAACATAAGAAAATGAATTATATTTATATTGACTATGACTATCATTTGTCGATAATGTCATTTTATCATTATGAGTATCATTTTATCGACCCGAAAAGTGTCGTTTTATCAGTATGGCTTATCATTTATCGACAAAAGTATCATTTTATTGGTAAAAATTATCATTTATCTAACTGCAGTATCGTTTAATAATTATATAATTAGGAAAGTACATCATTTTATCACCTATGACTATCATTTTATGTCGGTATGACACTGATCTGAAAAGTATCGTTTTATCAATTTATAGTATCATTTTATCGACGAAAAGTATCGTTTTATGTTATGGTATCGTTTTATCGGCAAAAATGTCGTTTATCATTATGACTATCATTTTATCGGCCAAAGTATCATTTTATCATATGAGTATCATTTATCGACCCGAAAAGTATCATTTTATCTAGCTATAACGATATCATTTTGTCATTATATAATTGAAGTATCATTTTATAACATAAAAGTAATTTAATTAACAAAAAGTACAATTTTATGTCTATTAGCGGCATAAAAGTAATATACTGTTAGTGGTGTATGTTAGATCAAATGAAATTACATCTCCAATCATATGATAATTTAAGTCTTGAAATAGCATCGATGAAGAATCTAGTTAACTTTCCATGAATCATCTGATTTCATAATAGAAGGCATGTCGAGATGATTTCTTTTGAGAACACGTTAATCAAAAATCATTTGAGCATCCCGAACCATCAATATTGGACATAATATCACAGATAACCATTTCTAATATCAATAATATCGCATCAAACATTTTTAAGTCCACCATTTATCTCCTTTAAAGTTTGAATGTGAGAGTGGGACCAATATTACACACGCCCCGCGATCCTCCATGAAACCTCAGATGGATAGGATCCAGTTAGATTGGCCATCATAAAATGCATGCTCGTCCATAACCATTAAGTGATTATGATACTCAACAAAGTGATAAACCTCGTATCTACTCTTGACGCTCGAAAAATATCTCAAATTGAGCTTAATGAAGACATTCACACCTAAATGACCGACACTACGGCTTCTTAAAAGACACTTAACTTGATGGGATACATGACCAGGTATAAAATTCTTAGAGCCTTGTACTGCTGCGAAGCTAGGCATCTTTGCCAGCTTGTAATACGCTTGAAGCGATTTGTTACCCGTTTCTGAATGCAAAACCATTGAGAGCAGGCATGTTCCTTAGAAACCAAGCATACACTAATGTATTGAATTTCGTACCAATCATTGGCTTCAAAGCATCATCACAAGCAGGAATGTACATACCTACAAATCATTTTATCATAAAGTATCATTTTATCATAGTATCATTTTATCATAATATCATTTTATCGAACCATTATCATGTTATGCGATAAACCTTTAACATTTATAAGCCAAAAGTATCATTTTAACATAATCGACAATGCATAATATGTCGAATAAGAATTTGAGTACATCGAAACATAAACGATAAACTGACTAATATTAATCTAAAATCCAAATTCAATACATGAATATGAACATGATCAATAAGCTAAATAATAGATAATGATTTACCTTCGTTATTTGCTGGAATTCCATCGAAGCAAATTTTCGGCAATTGAAGAGGTAATCAATGAAATTAAGAATGCAAAATTGAAAACATCTTCCCGATCACAATTATGGAAACAAAATCTGGAGACTACGGAATAATGAACAAATCGAAGAAAATCTGGAGATGTTGAAATAAAATAGGCGAGAAATATGGAAGATGAAGATGAGAGAATCGATACATTTAATTAATGAAGATGAAGATAAAGGTGAGAGAATTGAGTTCAAAAGCGTAATGAAGCCTAGTGAATCGCTGGCGTTTGGAGTAAAATTCAGAAATTAAATGAAGAAATTACATTTCTCTCTGTGCTTTTTATGAAAGTAAATCTAAGTTTGAATCTGTATGAATATCAGTATGTGTGGTCGGATTTGGTTATAGAGTTATTATGTGATTTGGGGGATATGATATGATCACTGTCTACTATATAGGGAGTGATCGATTCTTCAAAAGCAATTAGCAATCACAAATAGGCCAAATCTTGATCGATAAGATTTTAAGAAGATGAAGTGGATTTGAAATAATCTTTAGCATGGATTATATTTTTAATTAAGAAAATTAATAAATAAAATTAGAGGATATTAATGTCAATTTCTTCTCATTAAAATTGTTTTAAAACTTTAAATTTAGTAACCCCTTTTGATTTAAATTATTTTTCAAAAAAAAATATCAAATTAAAGATAATTTTATGAATTCCCAAAGAGATCTCAATAATATGTTCCATTTTCGTCGAGATGAAATTTTATATTTTTTTTTTTATTTTGTTTAAATGTAAAATTTTTTCGAAATACATCAAAAAATCTAATAAAACCAAAAAATCTCAATAAATAGTTTGATATTTTCGTCTAGTTTTATATTCTTATGTCATATTGTTGATATTTGTAATAAATGTTGATATAAAAAAACATTCACAAAATTATCATAGATAAATAATGACGATATTACCTTTTGATATTTGTCTACTATTTATTAAATTTTAAGATTTAATCTCATCCACTCATTTTAAAATCTAAATGGAGATTTGGCTTGATTTTGATTAATTTTTAAGCATTAAAAATGACCCTTTTTATATATATATATATATATATATATATATATATATATATATATAAATAGTTTTATATATGTTTGGTTAAAAGACAACCCCCCCCTTTGCCCATTTAAAACCCAAATTTTACAACAATATTATAAAGTACACATCAATATTAATACCCCTGCCAACAATTTCTTCTAGCTTGGTATATTGCGTAAGTTTTCCATTAAAATATTTTCCGGGGCCCTCTTTAAACCTTTTTTTGCCACTGCTTTTTTATTTCAAATGTAAAATGATTGATCAAATTTTATTTTTTGTATTTTAAAATATCACCCCCAAAGCCCATATATATGTCATTTTAAACATTTCTAGATTTTAAATTTTGTACTTTTTTATTTTAGTTTTCAAATTTAAAAATAGGTAATGGAATTATTTTTAAAAAAAACGATGAGTAATAAGGTGTTTGGTGAATTTGGGGGATTTAACTGGGCTCAAATGGGGGACCCAAATTTATCCAAATTTTTGGATGATCCCAATTTAAAAAAATACCGATACCCCCCCCGAATTTTATTTTTGGGAAAAATACCCCACTTTATTTAAATTCCCAAAATCGGTATCCAAACCCCAAATTTTGATTTTGAATTTTTTTTTTTAAAATTAACTAAATTTTAGAATTTATTTAATATTATTTAATCCAAATTTAATCAATGTTGAAGTACTAATATTCAAGTAAAAATAACTCAAATTTTAAAAAAAAAAAATTTTTTAAAATTCAATTTAAGAAAAAAAACTACAAACTTTTGGGAATACAAAATTTTGAGAATTTTTTAAAAAAAAAATAACTAAAACTTTTAAATATACAAAATTATAAGTTATACATATTAAAAATTTTACCCATCCACAATAAGTCAATAACTATCAAAATTCAAAAGTTCAAACATTCATCCTTTATAAATACCAAATTCAATAATTCAAAAAATCAAGATCTAACATAATATTAAAAAAAAATTCAAAATTATAAATATCCAAGTCAAAAAAATTTAAAAATTTTAATTTAAAAAAATTTAAAATTTAAATTTTTATATGCTAACTATTAAGTATTAATTAAATTATAGTTAAGAAGAAAAATTACATTTAGTTATAATGAAAATATAATTTATTAATTTTAGAAAAAAAATGGAAAATTGGGTATTTGTCGGATTGATCCTCACGAAAACCAAAATTCTCACTACCGATCCGACCCATGCCCAAAATCAAAGTTTGATATTCAATTATCCGATTTTGTTTGGATATGGGTATCCAAAACCCATATCCATTTTAAAGCCTAGATAGAACGATAAAAGGGGAGTAAACGGAGCTGCATTAATGCAAAATTTTTGTATTTCGAACGATGGATTTTTTTAAAAAAAACACACTGAATAAAGGTTGATGTCATCACATTTTTAGTTCCCCCCCCATATTATGTTGATCAATCGGTTCTGAGTCTAAACAAACCAATAAAAAACATGAGCCACATATAATTTTAAAATAATAGTAATAAATAAGGGTTATATGATTTAGATCAATGAATTATAATACGTTATGCGTCTTTGATTTAGACACTTTGGATTTAATTTGCAAGTTTTTTATAGTATAAAAATAAGAGTGGTATTATATAAAAACACACAAATTTGTAACCGAAATGTGGGGGACATCCAACAAATCTGAAAAAAAGGTTAAACTTTTATTGGTTTAAACAGAGAAGCGAAAAAAAAATGAGAATATACCAAATAGATTCCATCTGGCAACCTCATATATATAAATACAAGCATTTGCATACTTGATCTACACATAACTCTTTCCCTTTTCTGACTGTACCAACTCTCCCTCTCTTAACAGGTGACTGATTTATTTTTATGTTTTTGTTCATCTTATTATTTCGATCCATGATTCGTATCTATTTGTTCTTGGTGTCTTATAATATATCTATGATTCCATGCTGAATAAATGTTTTTTTCATTAGATCTGATTACAAATTTTATTGATCTGATTCACATGCATTGCGACGATTGATTGATAATTTCATCACAATTTCGTGTCTGGATTTTTAAGAGTGAAATTTTGAGTATGAATTCATGATTATTGACGAATTTTTTTAGTATGAATTCATAATTTTGAGTATGAATTCATGATTATTGTTGAAATTTTTTAAAGGAAAAATGGCGGGCGACAACAATCTAAAGGGGTTAAACGCGCTAGATGTGGCGAAGACGCAGTGGTACCATTTCACCGCCATCATAATCGCGGGGATAAAGGGTTTTTTCACTGATGCCTACGATCTCTTCTGCATCTCTCTCGTCACCAAAATGTCCCCGGGCCCCATCTACTACCACCCATGGCTCCCCAAACCCCGGGTCCCTCCCCCCCAATTCTCAGCCGCTGTCCAAACGGCGTCGCCCTCTGTGGCACCTTTTAGGGCCCGCTCTTCTTGGGGTGGGTCGGGACAAATGGGCCGCAAAAAAGGCCCGGCCTCACCCTCATGATCATGTGCATATGCTCCATGCCTGGGGCCTCTCCTTGGCCGCGACGCCAAGGCTGTCATGGCCACCCTCCTTCTTCCGTTTTTTGGTTGGCTTCGGCATTGGCGGAGCACCCCCCCCGCCACCATTATGTCCAGTACGCTAATAAGAAGACCGAGGCGCTTTTATAGCGGTTTTTGCATGCAGGGCATCCTGCCGGGGCATCTTCGCCATGACCCTCGGCTATCTTCAACGCCTACTACAAGTCCCCCCTGAGGCCCCTTCGGTCCACCATCCCCAGGCCGATACCTCGGCGTGTCGTCCTAATGGTCGGGCCCTCCCCGCCATCCTCACCTTCTACTGGCGCCTCAAGATCCCCGGACCGCCCACACGGCCCTTGGGCCAAAGGACGAAAAGCGTGCCGCGGCCGACATGGCCAAGGTGCTCCGGAGGACATCGAAGCAGAGCAGCAGAAGACTGATGCCATGGTCCCCGTCAAGGGGGACTGCCTCTTCTCAAGGAGTTCCTCCGCCGCCACGGGCCCCCATCTTCCGGAACAATCATTGGTTCCTCCTCGACATCGCCTTCACAGCCAGAACCTCTTCCGAAGGACATTTTCAGCGCCATCGGCTGGATACCCCCCGCCCAGACCATGAACGCCCCCCAAGAGGTCTACACCATCCCCGGCTAAAACCCCATCGCCTCTGCTCCACCGGCCGGGGATACTGGTTCACTGGGCGCTCATCGATGTCTTTGGGCCCGCCACGATCCAGCTCTGGGGTTCTTCTTCATGCCGTTTTCATGTTCGCCTGCCATCCCGCCAACACTGGACTCAGCCAGAGCACAGGATCGGGTTCTGGTGATTACTCCTCACATTTTCTTCGCCAACTTTGGGCCTAATGCCCCCAAATTTGTTGTCCCGGCAAATTTTCCCCCGGCCAGGTTCGGGTCCACCTCCCCGGGGATCTCGGGGGGCCCGGGAAGTTCGGGGCTATTAGGGGGGCATTGGGGTTTCAGTTACTAGCACAGAGCCAAGACCCAAAAAAGGTTGATGCTGGTTACCATCCAGGAATTGGGGTGAAGAATTGTTTGATTTTTTTGGGGGATAGTGAATCTTTGGATTGTTGTTACCTTCTTGGTGCCTGAGCCCAAAGGGCAAATTTTTGGGAGGATGTGATGGCGAAAACGGGGTTGATTTGGCCCTTTTTTGTCTAATTCAGGTTAATTAAGTTTTTCCTTTGATTTTTATTTGATTTAGTGTTCATTTGAGTGATGATGTCTCCCCTAGTAATAACGGAGATGAAAGACTAGACTTGTATTAGATGTATACTCGTCCTGTTTTTCCATAGACTATCCGGTTCAATTTTTTCCCTTTTATATCTTTCTGCATTTATGATTTGAATACAATGTTGCACAAGTCATTAGGGAAAGTAAAAGTAGTAGTTGCAATTAAGTTTACAGGTAACATTTTTTCACCTTGTTGTTGTATGTGGATCACAGATGTGGAGGTAATTCAGTGGGGCGATCCTTGTGCTCCCCATTTCAGCGGGTCAGTGGCTTGGATTGTAATGAATGCAAACTGTTTTGGAAGTAGCATAGAGCATCTTGGAACGAATTCTAGACACTGCAGGAGACCTGATCACATTTCAAAAGTATGGAGGGCCTTATTATTATCTTCATGTTTGATACTGATTATGAAAAAGATAGTACTATTTCTCACTAACCAGGCAATGAAGAAAATCTTGCTCTTTCGACACTTGTCCGTAGTGACAAAATCAAATCATAGCCCGCATTCAAACGTTTCGGAAAGGGTTCTGCAAAATCATGGTAGTCTTGAGCTGGGCCGCCGGTCTTGTCAACAACAACCTCGTTTTTTTTTTTCCGATCTTGAAAATCACGTAACGATACCCCTTTCTTTCTCTTAAGCTCCATGAATGTGTGCTTGCTCATCACAACTCCCACACCACAAGATGCATTTTGCTGACCAAGTATATATCATTCATTCTCTCATTATATACTATTTTTAAATTCCAACTAATTTAATGAACAAAGCACATCACCTATAACATTTAGCATACAAGAAAAAAAACATGATTTCTTCCCTTTTTAAAATTTCAAATCAAAAACATACAAGTTTTATGTCTGATTAAAGGAAAAAAATATACTAAAATTCATAAAAAAAGCCATCCAAACTGGAAAAACTAAATTAAAAAATTTATGTCATGAATCAAATTTTGTAGGACTACTATAGCTAACCCCATTTAAGTTATACACTTAAAAAAATGAATGATCACATAAGCAATGAAACAAAGAGTGATGGTCTTACATTTATACATACCTCTCTGATTCTGAAGGACATGGATGAAATGGCGGATGAATCGAAGAGGGTTTCCCAATTTTTTTGCAAAGAAAAAAAAAAATCTAGTTTTTTTTCTGGTTTTGTGATAGGAATGGAATTAAGAATATGGTTAAAAGTTTTCGACGGAAAGGCAGAATATTTCGACAACACAGCAAGCAAATGCATAAATATTCTTCACACGTCACTGGGAAATTTTTTTGGGTACATAGAACTTTACAATCTAATTGCTTTAGGCCATCATCATGCGTGACAATACCGTCTAAAATCATCCCCCATATTAGGTTATAACTTTTTCCCCTTCTTAAATAAAAAAACAAAATTTCATAAACCCCCTCTTAACCATCTCATCCCTTTAAATATTCATTCAATTTTTTTTTTATTTTTATTTCCAACAAATTCAACTAATAAAAACACACTTCATTAAATAAAATAAAATTATAATTTAAAATTCTAAAAAAATAAAAAAACACATAATTAAAATCATAAAAAAATAAAAATGCATAATTTAAAATACGCTAAATTAAATTATAAAAACTACTCCGGCCCGGAATCATCCTCGAAGGCGATGGTCGTGCCCTCAAGCTAGGTGGAGGGGGAATACCAATTTGATTTCCGGGATACTCTTCCAAAAGATGGGCTCATATTGGGGAGGCGTCATGGGGCCGTGTCAGCCATCGTGGCGGTGAAGTACATGGACATTAGGGCTTCCAGCCTTGGGTGCCCGGGGCAGCCCGCTGGCTTGATTCTCCTCGATCCCCACCCCTCCCCAGCGCCTTCGCCGCCTTAGTCCCTTCGGCCGACGACGTGAACCGGAGGAGCCCTCAACGGATGTCGGAACTCGCCCCTTTTGTGAGGCGCTCGACCCGCCTTCCCGCCTCACTGGACGAGTTTTGGCCACCCGCCTATGCCGTGCGTTCGACCTCGCACCGCGGAATCGATACCACCAACCCATCTATCAAGATTTTGCACCGCTTGCCAAACATCGGGATGTTTGAAATCTTAGCCGATGTCGGTTTAGACGCCCCATGACCCTCAGTGTCGGCTCCACGGGCTTCGCTTTGGTGTTCGCTCCGTTCCCCTTCGTAGATCCCAAAAATTTTTGACTTCTCGTCGGCTCGCTCAAAATGAGTACGGGGCATCTTTGGGGTTGCGGCGAAGGTCTTGCTCGGCCTTGTTCGGTTGTATACCACGGTGACCTTTCCCAAAATCCTTGCGGTTTATTTTATTCCCGATGATGGGATCGTTCGACGTGCTGATCCACGCGTCGAAAATCGCCATCGTCGCCCTTGTGAGTATGGATTAAGGCCGCCGTCCTCATCAAGGTCCTCCACCGCTTTAAGTGTGTTCCTTCGAATATCCTCCCCAATTGGGATTATCCTCGTTTGCCTATGCCCGCGGTGGAGGCACGATAGTATGCATCAACTGGAAAGATGGCGTTTGATATATTGGCGTTGATGAGCCTTGGGTGCTCGGCGACGAACCCTAATTTGGGATTATCCTGCGTTTTCCTATGCCCAGGTGGAGGCAGATAGTATGCATCATCGGAGAAGATTGGTTTGGTATATTGGCGTTGATGAGCCTTGGGTGCTCGGCGACGAACCAACCACCAAGAAGTTGATCATGCCGATCGCCAAACCGGGGTCTAGTGTAGCCGCCACGCCACCAGGCTCCCTCACCACGACATTTTTGCACAAATTGGAGAGGAAAGAGAGATGGTTTTTGTGTTTGGGTGGAAAGAGAAGTGTAGTGTTTATGTGTGGAAAGAAAAAATGGCAGGGGGGTTATTTATAGAACATTGTAGGAAAAAAGGGGAAACGGGCGGAAAAACGGTAATTTTTTTTAAAATTTCAGATTTAAAAAAAAATAAAAATAGCAAAAACAACGCCCATGCGGGAGGGCGAGGTGGGCCCAGGGGCACCAGGGTTGCTACGTGGCAGGCGCGTGGCGAGATGGACCGCCGTCCTCCCGGGCCGCCGAGACACGCGATGAGACGAAGATGCTTTGCTGACATCTCGCTACGGTCTCATCTCGCCGGAACGAGGGCCAGACCGGCGGATGCCGTGGATGCCTTAGTACTCGTGTATCCCGTCCAAATGAAACATTTATTTTTTGGCATTAGATTTTATATAAAGAAAAGTAATTGCAAACCCGGTCAAACAAAAAAAAATATTTCCAACGGCCCCAATAAGAGTCATATTTTTTTCACTTCACCGTCCGACAATAAGAGCATCCATCCGTGCTCTTAAATAAGAGCGGAGATGGCCCAACCACTTTACTCCTTCTCCTGCAAAAGCACAACACCCCATCCGTGCTCTCCCGCAAGACAAGCTCAAGGGTCCCACCATTCTATTATTCAATTTAAATACTTCAATTACTAAAAAACTTTTCTACAATATAAAAATACATTAAAATATAAAAAATACATAATTAAAAGCCTAAAAATTAAAAATTACATTATTAAAATCCTAAAAAATTAAAATTACATAATTAAAATCCTAAAAAACGGACGAGTTTGTCCTTGCCAGCGGCATGGACGGACAAACGGCGATGCTCTTACCGCTGATGTAATATCCCAACTTTTCGTATTCTTTTTAGTTGTTCTTGAAGGGACGTAAATTTTGCAAGCCGAATTAAATCTTTGTTTACTTTCAACGCTTAAATGAGTATTGAACGTAGTATAGATGATCAAGAGGAGTTTAAGATTTCTTTTAGTATTTGGAATAACGCGGAGTATTAAATTTTAATGAAATCATCTTAAGTTACTAAGCTTTGGGCCTAAAAATATATAAGACATGTTGGGCGATAGAAATTGCAAATTTAATTACAATCTTTTAGTTTGAGCCCACTTAGGAACCCAATATCATCCTTCTTCTATACTGCCACTTGTTAGTTTTCTCTTCCTACAAAATGTTATTTCAACCTCCTCCTTCCACCTCCTACTTCTATTTCATGTATATTTTAATTCACCGATCAACATCCCATTAAATCTCCCAGCAAATATTCACCATTTATTCATGTCTCCTTTCCATTTCCTCTTCCAAATTCACAAATGAAATTCAAGCAAAGAAACAAGGGAATGAGCAGAGAATTTCCATGAGGGTTTATAAAGCTTTCCCCCGAAGTTTCAATTTACAGTAGGCAATCTTCCTCTCAACTTTTTATTTTATTTCTATATCATTACATGAAGCATAACTTGCATAAATCACAAAGAATAAATCATCAATTGTCTCCGAACCACCAAACCCACTGAACTTGACAGCAATAATAGAATAACTTGTCAGCAAGCGGTACCATAACTGGAACATGATAATTTCCAAACCTTAGTTATATGTAAAAGAAAAAAAAAGAGTAAGAGTAAGGACGTAGCTTCTGGTCAAGGGGCTGCCCGGCGGCCCCCACCCAAATCTGACCCAAACAGCAACAAGCGCGACAATGATAGCCTGGCGGGAAAGTTTCCAGGGAAAGGCGAGGGCGACGAGCTTGCGGGAAAAAAACGGGCGCTCACTGCGAAGACGTGGGAACCCTGTGAAAAAGGAGAGGGCCCCGGGGGCGCTGTAAACCGGCCAGCACCCGGGAAAGGCGGGTCGGAGACTTTGCAAATCCAGAACCCGGGTTGGCGGGTGGAATTGGCGGGGAGACGGCACTGGGATCCCCAAGCGTGGGGGAATCCCCAGGGAGAAGAAAAATTTGGTTCTTTTGAATTTCACATCTGAGAGAGATGAAAAACGGGGGTACCCCAATGGGGGGGTCGCCAACGGCCTGATGGCGTCGGCTGGAGCACTCGTCGGCGGTGGTGGTTGAGAGAAAAAAAGGAAGAGAAGCAGATATTCGATTTCTGTGGTTTTCAAAGTGTGGGAGAAGGATAAGACGACATGTAAAATTTGATGAACAAATTTAATTATGTTGGACCCCCTTTGGCAAATTAAATAAGAAATTAAAGGGGAAAATTGGACCATGTAATTTTTCCGAGTGAAAACTTAGGCGGGAAGAATTAAAATATATTTGTTGAGATGGAAAAACAAAAAGAGCCCGGGGGGGGAAAACAATTACTCCCTCCCTTCCATCCGGCCCGGGTTTTCCCCACGAGTTTGAAGAAAGTAATGGGGTTTTTAAAAGTTTGGTGGGATGTGGGTCCTCTTTTAAAAAAATATTAGTTTTATAATAAAAAGTAAGAGGCTGAGTTAGGGAATATGAAAATTCCCCTTCCAAAAAAAAAAGGAACTATTCAAGATTGGGACGATAAAAATGGCAAAACCCGGGAAGTATTGGGGACGGAGGGAGTTTGTTATTGGAGTTATTCTAATTTGGGAAAAAGTAAATAATTTGCAAAATTTTTTTTTTAAATAAATTTTGAAATGGATAGAGCGCTTAATTTAAAAACCATGATCTAACTAATTGCATCTTTAGCCAGAAAATGTGATGGGGCCGAGGGTTTTAAGGTTTTGGGGACGTGCGACATGGGCTCGTAAATTGAAAGAGAAAAAGTATTTAACACAAACCCCTCGGTTTAATTATTTCAAAATTTTAGAACGTACCCAAGAAAGAACAAAGAACAAAAACCCAAAAAACATGCATTCTAAACAAAATGTTTTCATGTTGTCTGATTAAGTATATGTTATTGTTTTCAAAAGGATATATTGACAAAACAATTTATAATCGGAGTAAGGAAAGTCAAGTTAAGGAATTTAAACCCACAAGGTGAACTTTTCTATCCTAAATCTTTTTGGATAAAAAGTCAAATATTTTAAGATGATATTTAGTTATGCAAAAGGGTGTTGTCTTGCCATAAATGATTTTTTTATTTTATGGAGCCTATCCGCCTGGTTGTAACCCTAAAAATCGAATTGGGTCCCAGTGAGGGTTGGGGTTTCTACTCGGATTAGTGTATACGGGGGACCGGGGAAAGGGGGCCACCTTCCACGGCACAAAGATGATATAGTGGAAGGGCGTTTGGGGGGGCCACCTCCTGGCCGGAAAGATGAGGTGACCGTGGAATAGCACCCCTCTCCACGACACTTGGGGTTCGGGTATGGCTAAAGTTTGAAAGAACTTTGGCTGGTCAACTTTTTGCTCACAAAGAATTTAAAGCTTCCGGGGGCCCTTTTTTAAAAAAAACCCCAGTGTTTTTAATGGATAAATATTCTCATTTTATGTATGTATATTTCGGGGAATGTATTCACGAGTATTTTTATACTCCACCCCAAAATATTTCTAAATGTGCGGGTTGGGGCGTGACGGTGGAGAATCTTTTAGAGGGTTAAGGGTTTTCTTTTTTTTTTAAATAGAGACCCCAGGGGCATGTCTCCATATATGTGACTCGTTTCTTTTGTTGTGTAGTAAAGTTCTACACAATATGTTATTCGTTTATACTTCCCATAAATAATTATTGAATAGTAAGATTTACCCCCAAAGTAGTGATCAAGAGTTAATTTGAAGTTGGTTCCACATTATTTCAATGAGTATTGAGTCACTATACCCCCTTTTTGTCCCCTCTTCTATCTCCCACCCTAGTCACGGTTTCCGGTTTGATTTCCTTAGAAAGGCGGTCGTGACATAGTGGTATCAGGTTGCTTTTTAATGCTTTGAACCCCAAGAGTCTCTTTCGCTACTGCCTAGACTTGTTCCACTAGACTATCTAATTAGTAAAAGAATCGCATTCCCACTAACCCCGCTCAACGGGGGAAAAGGAAATTTGTCTTTTCTTTTAAAAGCGAAGTAGAGGTGTTCAAAAGGTTTGGAAAGAGAAAACTTTACGAACCGTCGGTCAAATGAACGGGTCTGGTATGAAAATATGAGATTTTAGCAAAAGAGATGATGAGTTTTATGAGGCACTTGTTTCAAGCGAATGAAATTAAAAAATAAAAATAAATAAAAAAAAAGAAAGAGAGTTTTTGAGTTGCGAAAGAAAGGTATTTCCAGAAACTTTAGAAACTAGATACTCCTCTTTTTGTCCAAACAAAACTGAACAAAGTACGCGATCTAAAATAAAGTTATACATGAGAAAAACATTTGAGTCAGGAATGAAGACATTTTCATGAAAAGACAAGAACTAGACCCCCCGCTTCTAGCGTGGGTAATGTAAAGGTTATTGTGTGTCTCTGTCATGTTTTTATTTCTAAACTCGTCGTAGTTTGACACACAAAATTTTCCCCTTCAAATGTGATGGTGTTATTTGCTCTCCCCTCGAATTTTTTTTTTTTACCTGTTCACAGTTTTGCTAGAACCTTCTCTAAGGTATCATACAGTCTTTGTGCAATTAATATACCACTTGTTTGAATCCGACCTGAAATGATTTATGTTTGCAAATAATCACCACAATTTCTCTTCATCTTATGTTAATTTATGACTCAGCTTCGGTCCACATAAATTTGAACCCACCCTCATATTTTTGACACTCTTATTTGACTGCTATCTCCTTTGACTCATATGTGGTGAAAGCAATATTTTGACATTTTGAATTCTTACCACCAAATTTCATCTTGAAAGCTACTCAAATTATGGTTTTTAGATTAATCATTCGTCTTAGTCAATTTTAATCTTTAAAGGACGATATATTATTATAGACCACTCATAAACCATTTGTGTTCTTTCAAACATAATTGTTGATGGTTGCCTTTGCAATTAGCTCGATTCCTCTCATTCTGAGTTTGTTACCTCTGGTTGTCCATAACCTAAAGATATTATTGATGTGGTCTGTCATCATGATTTATAAATCAAAGATCGTCGCAACTCAGAACATTTTGCGTGTTTTCAAATCCCATTGCGATTAATCATTTCAGGCCCTACTATATTGAAGTTCCCTTGCGATGATACCTTGAAATCTTTAGCTTGACGACAATCACGGGAACACTTATTTGATTCAGTATACCTTGATCCTATGACTTACAAGCTATTTCCCTAATGAATTTCTCAAGCTCAAAGATTATAGCTAAGACCTTTGAAATAAACCGCTTAAAATTTCACAAATTTCGGGACAAATTTTTGTTAAGTGGGGGAATGTAATATCCCAACTTTTGTATTCTTTTAGTTATTCTTTAAGGGGGTTTAAATTTTCGCCGAATTAAATCTTTGTTTACTTTCAATGCTTAAATGAGTATTGAACGTAGTACAGATGATCTAGAGGAGTATAAGATTTCGTTTAGTATTTGGAATAACACGGAGTATTAAATTTTAATGAAATCATCTTAAGTTACTAAGCTTTGGGCCTAAAAATATATAAGCCATGTTTGGCCATAGAAATTGCAAATTTAATTACAATCTTTTAGTTAGAGCCCAATCTCATCCTTCTTCTATATTGCCACTTGTTAGTTTTCTTCCTACAAAATGTTACTTCAACCTCCTCCTTCCACCTCCTACTTCTTCCACCTCCTACTTCTATTTCATGTATATTTTAATTCACCGATCAACATCCCATTAAATCTCCTAGCAAATATTCACCATTTATACACGTCTCCCTTCCATTTCCTCTTCCAAATTCATAAATGAAATTCAAGCAAAGAAATGAGGGAATAAGCAGAGAATTTCCAAGAGGGTTTATAAAGCTTTCTCCTGAAGTTTCAACTTACGATAGGTAATCTTCCTCTCAACTTTTTATTTTATTTTCTATATCATTACATGAAGCACAACTTGATAAATCACAAAGAATAAATCATCAATTGTCTCCGAACCACCAAAGCTACTGAACTTGACAGCAACAATAGCATAACTTGTCAGCAAGCTTAAATACCATAACTGGAACATGATAATTCCAAACCTTAGTTAAATGTAAAAGAAACAAAAAGAGCAAGAGGCAGTAGCTTCTGGTCAAGGGGCTGGGCCGACGGCAGCGCAAATCAGAGCCAGCAGCAACAAGCCGCGACAATGATAGCTCAGCAGTGAGTTTCCACAGAAGGCGACGGCGACGAGCTTGCTGGAAAAACGGGCGCTCATTGGGGAGAGACGCCGGACCCTGTGCACAGGAGATGGACGTGGGCTGTGAACGGCCGAGCAGCTGGGGGCGGGTGGGGACAGAAATCCAGAAACCGTAATGGGCGAGGTGGAATTGGCTGGAGACGGCACTGGGACGCCAAGCGTGAGAATCACCGAGAGAGAAGAAGAGACTTGGTTCTTCTGAATTTCACATCTGAGAGAGATGAGAAACAGAGGTGCGCCAATGAGGAGCCACCAAGGGCCTGAGGGGTCGGCTGGGCACTCGTCGGCGGTGGTGGTTGAGAAAAAGAGGAATAGAAGCAGATATTCGATTTTTGTGGTTTTCAAAGTGTGGGAGAAGGAGAAGACGCCATAAAAGTTGATGAACTAATTTAATTATGTTGGACCCCCTTTTGGAAAATTAATAAAGTAATTGAATGGAACTTGGGCCACGTAATGTTTCGAGTGAAAACTTAGGCTGAAGGATTTAAATATTTGTGTTGAGATGGAAAAAAAAAAAGTCTGATTGGATTAATCAATTACTTGTTGTTGAAGTTATTACTCAATTCCCGAACAAGTAAATAATTTGCGAATTATTTTTTTTTCAAAATAAATTATTGAAATGGATAGAGCGCTTAATTAAAATCCATGATCTAACTAATTGCATCTTTAGCCATGAGTGTAATGGGGCCGTGGGTGTAGGTTTTTGGGGGACGTGCGACATCAGCGGGCGTAAATTGAAAGAGAAAGTAAGTATTTAACACAACTCTCTGATCTAATTATTGTACAAGAATTTTAGAACGTACCCAAGAAAGAAAAAGAAAAAAAACCAAAACACATGCATTCTAGATGTTTTCCTTTTGTCCGATTAAGTATATGTTATTGTTTTCAAAAAGGATATATTGACAAGCAATTTATAATCGGAGTAAGGAAAGTCAAGTTAAGGAATTTAAACCCAAAGGTGAACTTTTCTATCCTACATACTATGTGGATAAAATGTCAAATATTTTAAGATGATATTTAGTTATGCAAAGGATGTTGTCTTGCCATAAATGTTTTTTTTATGTGTATGGAGCCTATCTGTCTGTTGTAACGTAAGAATCGAATTCGGGTCCTAGTGAGGGTGGTGTTTCTACTCGGATTAGTGTATACGGGGACCATGGAAGGGGGCCCCCTTCCCCGGCACAAAGATGATATGCGGAGGGCCCTTGGGGGGTGGCCACCTCCCTGAGAAAAATGTGGGGACCGTGGAATAGCACCATCTCCACGACACTTGGTGTTCAGATATTGCTAATGTATAGAAAGAACTTAAATCACGAACTTTAGCTCACAAAGAATTTAGTAACTCGGGCCTTTAAGGAAAAAACCCTCGAGTGTTCGTAATGAAAGACAATATTCTCATTTTATGTATGTATATTTCGGAATGTATTCTTTAGTATTTTTATACTCAACCGCATATATTTCTAAATGTGCAGGTTGAGCGTGACGGTGGAGAATGCCGAGAAGATTTATGATTTTCTTTTTATTTTAAGTAGAGACTCTGATGTGCATGTCTCATACATGTGACCATGTTCTTTCCGTTTTGTATAAAGTTCTACACAATATCGATTCGTTTATACTCGATAAATAATTATTGAATAGTAAGATTCCATTCCAATGCCGTGATCAAGAGTTAATTTGAACTTGGTTCCACATTATTTACGAATGAGCATTGAGTCACTATTTATCTCCCCTCTTCTTATCTCCCACCCCTAGTCACGGTTTCCCGGCTTGCTATCCTCGGCAAAGTGCGGTCGTGACAGCTCGAATGCTCTAAAAGTCTTATTCCACTTTTATCATAAATGGTAAGTAGGCCATACATTCCACCAACTTATTTGACTCCATTTGCTATATATAAGTGAGACTCATATTCTACTAACTTATTCAAGTTACTTTTCTTTACATTTTTAAAACACGTGCCATAACTAAATAAAACCCCTATTTTGGGACAAAGGGAGTAAAATAAGAGAGACGAAAAATAGAGATAATTTTATTCATTTAGAAAACATTTCATATTTAATATTCCCTCTGTTTTTTAAAAATGACATATTTCCATTTTGGGTCATTCTTAAAAATAGAAACTTTAGAATTTTAGGACATGGCCCCACATTTGACTAATTCTACTTTCACTATTTTTTCTCTTCTTATCTCTTACTTTACTCAATTTCTTTTCTTCTCTCTTACTTCACCAATTGTGCAAAAGACTCTTGCCGTTTCAAATATTCTATTTTTCAATACGGAGGGAGTAGGACTATCTAAAAAGAAAAACATTTCATTTTTAATAAGACATAGTTGTAAGTTGTACTACTAATATAAAAACTTCCCAATATGTCTATATAATAATTATTGGAGCAATCGTAACTGAAATCAATATAAATAAATTAAAGATTTTAATCGCTATTGAAATAAATACTTCCCCCACCCAATTAAAAATGAAACCCGTATTAAATAACTTTATCTCTATGCAAAATGACGAGAGGGGTATTTATCCTTATACGAACCAACACTACGTAATAATGACCATTGTTATTGTTATTTGCATGGATAGAATTGCATTATAAGAAAAATAAGCAATATTTCATCTGTTCCATAAAAATATATATTATGATATAACATGAAAATTAAAATAAAATTGGTAAAATAAAGAGAATAAAATGATGGTAAAAGAATTAAAGTAATGTTAGTGGACAGTGAGACTGCGTTATTATTAGTATTTAATAAGTTAATGATGGACCCTAGTGATATAAGTTGTAGTAAATAAATTAATGTAAATGAGTAATGAGTTAGGTATAACTTTCTGTAAATGAATATGGACGGATGAAAATTAAAGTACACATATTTTTATAAGGACGGATGAAGTACTATAAAATAATTGTTTCTCACCATATTCCATTCAGGCGGTGCATATTGTAACACCCGGATTTTCGTGCATAGATTTTTGGAGTATAAAAAAATAAAAATTGGACGAAGAGATGATGAATCTATGTTAATTGATTTTTTATCATGAGTAAAGGAATTAAGTTATGTTTTTGTTCTTATACCATATGGAATTGAAGTGTAAGGAATTTCAAGTTTATGAACTACAATGGTTGGAGGAAGAAAAAAGAGAATGCCAAGAATTTCATATAAATAGGTGTACAAGGGTTTATTGGAATTTATTCAAAAGAAGAAAGGTTGGAGGTATACCTTACAATATAGGAGAACTACCTTTCATGAAAAGGATTACATGGATTTTGGTGTTGGAACAAGTAGAGAAGATATATCTACTTTACAAAGAAATTTTCCTAAGAGAGCTAAAGGGAGTAAAGAAACAAGTTCCATTAACTCCACAAATCTTTGAGGATCCTCTCCACACCTATCTCGATTCCACACCCCACTCCATGCCAAGAGAAATCAAGCCTCGACCTTCTAGGAAGAAAGGAAGTTGTCCTCCGGCTCCACATCAAGATAAAAAGTGTTAGAGTACATTCTTCAAAAAATAAAGTTAAGAGTGAAATTACTAGAACAAGTAAAAGGGTGACTAAGTCCAGCTCATTACTTCTTAAATTTGGAATAGAAACAAAGAGAAAAGACTAAAGGAGCTCATCTCCTTAACACGAAGAGTGAAAAATCCTTTTCCACCACATGATCAATTAAGGAACTTGATCACCAAGTATAACATCTTCCAAGACTTTCACCAAGAAGGAAAGGAAGCCTTTATCAAGATTCAAAAGAGAGTTTAGCAATAACCCACGAAGAAATTTAAAAACCCAATGGCTTCCAAAAGAAGCCAAGACTATGGCTATATATAGAGCCATATCACACAAGTTTTCACCCTCAAACCACCCCCAAAATTTGAGAAGGAGCAGCAAGGGGGAGAGAGTAGGATTCGGCATCAAGGCTGGGGATTGATCAAGAGGAGCGATAACGAGTAATCCAGTGCACCAATCTCCATCACTAGAATAACATTCATATAGATTTCATAGCAAGCTCTAGATGAGAACTTAGAACCTTAGATGCTCAAAATTTGGAAATAAGTAGCAAGGATTTTGGAAAAAGGACAAACCATTAGCCTCAAAAAAAGCAAATCACAAATGCTTTGAAGATGAAAATTCGTAAGTGTTGAAATTTGGACTCAAAGGATAGGCCCCTTCATCAAACTCGATTAGACTCCCAACACCTAGTATAGTTCTGCCATTGAGGGGCCTAAGTAAAATAGCTAAGTTAGAAGACTTAGCTTGGGGGAAAAGGTTGCCCGGTGATAATGGGTTTACGGGAAGCGGGGAGGGAGCTGCCTCCACGCGAATCCGGAGCAGGCGGCGCGGGGCGCTCCAAAGGGAGGAGCCCCCCAACACTTGTTGGCGGCGGGCGCTGCGGTCCCCGGAGGAAGTTTCCCCGGCGGAGAAAAGAAAAAAAAAAAGCGAGGGGGACGGAAGTGAAGGGGCACCTTCTGTCGGCGCTCGTTTGGAGAGAGAGCTCGACGGTGGCGAATCCGCCGAGTTGGCGGCAGGAGAGCCGAGACTCCTCCGAGTTTCGGCGAAAGAGAGAATGCGATAGAGAAGGAAGTAACCGCCGCGGGACTCCGAAATTTCAGTCGAGGAGGAGGCGATTTCCCCGGAGAAGAGGAAAAGGGGCGGCAGCGTCGTTCCTTCCTTAAGTTAAGGATTCGTTGGATTTAATTTAAAGAGAAAATGGATTGGGGAAAAGAGGGAGTTGACCGATGGAGGTGTATGTGGTCCTTGGTGGACTAATTATGTAGGGCCACTTAATTTGTTGGTTGGGCCTTAGTATTTTCTTTCAAAGTGAAATAAGATGGACTTAAAATAGCTATTAAGGGGAAAAAAGGGTATTTTAGGGGCCGAGAATAAGTATGAATTTTGGACTAAAATTTAAACCTATTAACCAAGTGGTTAATTCACAAAATTTGGAAGATGGAAAACTTAGTCAATCAGAAAGTTGGACTAGTCATCAATATTTTTTTTCCAAGTCAAAATTTAAGGAGATGGGCCTAAAGAAAGTGTGGTGAGGAAAGTCAATTATTGGACCAAGAGATTGATTAGGTTTGGCCGAGAATCAATTAAGTTGGATGAGAATAAATTATCATGGGATGGACTTGTTTAATCGTGGTTGGAACTATAGTAGATACATGTTGATATGTTGAGACGGGAAATAGTCAAGGCCGAGAAAATTTAAAATTTTTGGGTAGAATTAATTTAAGGACTTGAGTTGGATCTCAATCAATTAATTCCCGAATAAATTACTAAGTTTTGAAGATGGAAAATATTGAAATTGGGAAGCGAATGGGGCGGCCTTAAGAAAATTCAAAGAAAGGATTTAGAGAGGGATTTTCCATGAATCCATACTGTAGTAAATAAATACCCAAGTGATTATCTTCGAGAAAATAGAGATTTCCCGAAATTAGTGAAGTGAATAATCAAACCTTATGAAGTAGTGAAGCCCGAGGTAGGATTAGAAATCCCATAAGCCCAGACTAAGATATAGGTGCTATCCATTAGGATGCAAGCATTGTTTCTCATCGGGAAAAATTTCAAGTACTAATTGGGGTGCTAGCTATTTATATTCAAAGGATATTTTTCGAGGGCAAAGTGAGGCCAACACGAGAGTTTTATTTGGAGATAAGCATATCGAATTTGGGGTTTCCTTATCCAAACACTAGTGTGGACATAAATCAAATACTTGTGAAATTATGAAAAATCATCTTTTTTCAAAATGGAGCTATGATTCTTTTAAAGTGTTGTCATGCCATAAATTGTTTGAGGCCTATGTTTGTTGGGGTTGTAGCCAGCGGGTTTGGCGATGCCAACCCGAGTTTAACGAATTTGGTTCCCAATGGACCGCAAATCTTCGAATTAACGTGCCGCGAGCCTGAGCCATCAGGCTTGGCCGGCGATGTTCGGTGAAATGGCCACCTTCCGGTACACGATTCTCAGATTTGGCGTGATTTGGAGAACTTAGATTGATCAATCGAACTTTTAGCCCACAAAGAATTTAGTATGCTCGGGCCTTTTAAGAAAAACCCCGTGTGATTTTGTGGATGGATGACAACTATATATTGTATGTTTTGTTTTCGGCATGTGTCCAGAGTACTCTTTTCTCATTTGCATGTATATTTATAAATGTGCAGATTTAAGCAAGGGGCGGAGCGTGCTGATCGAGTCGATGCTACTTAAGAAAATAAGTGTGGATCTCTCGGCTTCGTGTCTTCATACGCGAAATCGTTTTGGACTTTTTCCGCTTTTCGGTTTGTTAAAAGAGAATAGTAAACTCTCAACATCGTAACTCTGATTCATTTTGATGAAATGCTATTGTCATTTAAATCCTTGTATTTGAATACTTGGATCTTATCTTATGATATTGTTTGACTTTTCAATGTGCAAATTTCATTTCCATTTCTTCTAATTCCTTTAAATCCTTTTATTAGTCGCGATTTACCGCTTTCGCTATCCTTAGCAAGTGCGGTCGTGACACATATGGAGAAACGTGCCTATTTGGGGCGATGCATTACTTAATCTTCTTGTACTTCAAATCTTACCGTTCATTTCCTACGTTCCTTCGTTAAAAAGGGTAATCACGTCACACGCATTTCATAATATATATCCCCTTAGTTTCTTTATAGTTGAGGCAAAACTTTTCGATACAAAGTTTAAGAAAGGAATGTTAGTGTTAAATAAATAGATAAAAAAGTAAGAAAGAGAAAAAGGTGGAGATAATAAAGTAAAAAGTGAATAAAGTAGAGAGGATAAAGTAAAAGAGAGTAAAATAAGAAAGGAAAAAAAGTTACCATATTTATATGACTCAACTATGAGGGAACTTTCCGAAATTGAAAAATGACTCTACTATAAGAGAATGGAGGGAGTACTCCATTCGTTCCACTCTATGTTGAATGTCCCACTCGAATGACACATTTCAAAAAATTAAAACATCTCTCTCTACTTTATTCTCTCAACTTAACTCACAAAACAATATTATACAAAATTAGTGCCAAAATAGAAATATTCCACTTAAAATGGATGATAGAATGAATAAATCAAACTTATAAACTTGAAAATAATACTAATGAAATAGAACTTCAAATGTTAGAGTCTCATTTTATTTATAGCCTCATTTTAACTTATCTTGACTTCAAAAAAATTAGACTTTGTGAAGGAAATGATGAAAAAAAATAGCAAAATATAGACCTAATAATTTTATAGTAATTAAATATGAGTATAATAATTTAGTTAAATGTAGATCCATTTATAAAAGGAAAATAAATAAGATTTAAATTATAAAGATATAGTTAAAGACATTTTCACGGTTGGATTTGGGGATGTCAATCGGATCGGTCTAGTGGGTTTCGGACCAACCTATTCAGTTGCGTGTCAATCGGATGCGGACTAATCGGATTGTACTTTTTTGAGTTATGAAAATTCAACCCTAACCCTAAAAGCTCGGGTTTCAAGCTAGCCTAATGAGTTTATCGAGTTGCTACCGATAATGTTAACATACGATCAATCCATAAATAATGATGAAAATTAATTATATTTATAAAATATAAAACATTTAACTATGATAAATTTGAGATATGCTTATACTCAAACATAAACATGATCAAATACTAATATATGAGATTTGTGCAAAATGAAACATAAACATATTTCAAAAAATTTTAAAGCATGTTATAGAAATTTAAATACTATTTTTTAGCTAGTTTGTAGTTTTTAATTTATTTCTTTATTATTATATTAATAAAAATTAACATATAATTTATATATTAATATAAAATTAAAAGTTTTTTTAGTCATCTATATTTTAAAAATAATCAATGAATTGTCGATTTATGGGTCAAACAAATACGAGAACAATAGAAATTTATCCTATTTTTAGGCCAGCACATCGTGTTTAGATCTAATCCTAACAAATTGGGGGTTAATTAGGTACGGGCTATCGAGGTTGCAATTTTATGAAGCTAAAAATTTCCACCCTTAATCCTATAAGCTTCACAAGCTATTTGACCAACCCATAAAAATTCATTGAAATGATAGACTAATTAAAGGAATAGTATGGAATTCGAATGCGTGAGGATATGTAAAGACAGCTGAAATGGTGTAACAAAAAAATTTAAAAAAACAAATTGTAACATAGTTAGAGTGAACATGCGAACACAATGCACTTTTTCAACATAGAGTAATTTTACCTATTTCATTAATCCCGATTCCTCTGTAAGTCTTATCTCAAATTTCAAATACGTTTTAAAGAGGACATTTAATTAAAAGTTGTAAATTCTAGTTGCTATTTCCATCATAGTAGAGTCATTTTTCTACGTTTCAGAATAATGGAGTCATTTTTTTAATAAAAATCAACACATTTATTCTCCTCATTTTACTCTCTCTTACTTTATTTTCTTTTCATATTTCTACTTTTTCATTTACTACTTTATTCTTCATTTACTTAACTCACTTAACACAATTTTTCTTAAATTGTATGCCAAAAATAAACGACTCAACACCGAACAAAGAGAATACTTGTTATTTTACATACATAAGTATTAAAATTTATTACTAACAAATCATTATTTTATCTAATTTTATAATTAATCAATATTTAGTTCTAATAGATTAATATATAAATCATATTTTGACAAATAAAATTATTTAATTCAATACTCTCTCTATCCACCAATACAAGAGCATATGGACACGAGTTTTAAGAAATATGGTAGAAAATGAGTTGAAAAGGTTGGTGGAAGATGGGTCTTACTTTTATATACACCTCAGTTTTATAATGAAATGTGAGTGAGATAAAGTTACAGAATGTGAAGTTTATTACCAAAAATAGTAAAAAAAATAAACGAAAAAAGTTTACTAGTGGACGAAGAGAGTATAATACGATGTTATTTCACCGACTAAAGATGACGTCATTTCTGCGATGTTCGATAGAGCCATGTAAATAAATCATCAAACTACATTAGCATTAAAATTTTGATTGATGCAAAATCGGAAAAATCAATAATTTAGTTGCAATATCAAAATACTCCACGGTCGCCATTAGGAGTCTCATTCAAGGGATACGAGTTTTAAGAAATGTTAAAAAATGGGTGGAAAAAAGTTAGTGGAATAGGGGTCCACTTGTATATATTAGTTTTAAATAAAATGTGAGTGGAATAAGTTAGTGGAAGGTGGATGGGACCTATTATCATTTATGGTAAAAGTAAACGGACTCTTATTCGTGGACGGACGAAAATGGAAAAACGAGACTCTTATTCATGGACGGAGGGAGTAAAAACTAACGGTTTGATCAATTATAAGAAAGCTGACACTATAAAATCATAACTTAATTGAAAAATTAGGAATTTTTGGACAAATTATCTAAATATGTTGGACAAATTATCCTTTAGAAAGGACTTTGAAGTACTCCCTCCAGTCCTTGAAGATAATCAACTTTATTTTGGTTTGTCCACCCAAGATGACTCATTACTTAAAATGGAAACACTTTTATTTCTACTTTATTCCCTCTTTCTTACTCTACTCTCTCCTCTTAACACACAAAAGTTAAGCGCATAAAATTTGTGCCGCAAGGAAGGGGTCATCGTCCTTGAGAGCGAGGGAGTATGTCATAAATTAGAGATCTTCTGACATCCACGATGGGTCTGCGTTTCAGTTGTCCTCATTTAACAATGTGATACATCAAGGGTTGAGTTTGGAAATTTTGCTCTCATTAATTTATTTTTGTGTTCTAGAAAAGAATATAAGCAATGCACAAAAAGTTCTATGTAGAGTTTGATAATGAGGGTGTAAACAAGATAAAATTGATAAATTAACTAGCCAAAATAATGTTACTGTACTTATGTTTTTTACTATCTTAACTAGGCGAAGCATAGTTAGGCTACCAAACGATAGAATTTCATTAATCTTATTAAATTCAGTAACAATGGAGATAATTGTAGTATATTGTATTGTTATCTATCATAAAAAATTTATTTAATTTTTTTATATTATTTAACAAATTATAATATATATAGTATTTTTTAATAAAATCCATGTGAAAATTCTTTTCTTGATATAACTTGCAAAGTAAAAGTAGGGTTATCAATTAGGTCAACCAAATGAATTTCGGACCAACCCTACTTGGGTGCAGGTTCGAGTGAATATTCAATCATAACCCTAAATATCAGCATTTGCCGATAAAATTAACATATGATCAATCAATACATAATAATGAAAACTAATCTTATTATATGATGTAAAACATTTAATTATGATAATTTTGAAATATTCATTTAAACTAAAGCGTAATTAAATGCTAATTTAAAATTTGTATCATAAAATAAAAATTAAACATATTTTGATAAATTTAGAGTATATTTTAAAAATCGGAATATTTTTATGCCCTCATTGTCCCACAATAGGAGTGATGCACTTTTATTAGCACTAAAAATAACTGCAAGTATACATGGTAGATCTATTATAGCTAAAGGTCAGACGGGTTGTCGAACACGGAATAAGATCATCGATGACTACCTTCTACTAAGCATCTTTTACTATTTGGAGAACCAGAGAGTTTTTGAAAATTTTTGAAAACAATTAAACTGGAAGCGCTTAATCACCGATTGCAACAAGAGAAAATATATGAGATAAGAGAATTCCAGGGACGTGCGTTCACATTATGGTTATACAAATTCCAACTACAATACCTTAGCACGTTTATACTTCGATAGAGCAGTCACACTAGTTATGCCCATGCGGTACAAGCGTAGATTACTAACACTAGGGGTGTCAATCCTAGATTCGTAACTAATAAAAGCTCCTAAGACCCTTGAAAAGTCATCAACTCTCAATTAATAGTGCCGTTTTAAGGAAGCTAATTGTAGTGTCTATTAAGTGGATCTAACTCTGTCAACCTCCTCTCACGATTATGTAGCAAGTTATATCAAATCAACATCGAATGTGTCATCAAGCATGCGATGATACGGAACAACTTAAGGAAGAAACGAAGTAAAAACAAAACGGATATTAAATAGAAAAAGGAATTGTATAAACCAATAAGAATCTAACACATCCCTAAAATCCTATGAATTTAGTTACACGTAATAGAACAATCTAAAACATAGTTTGAAGGGAAAGCAATGTAACAATAAGAACTAAAGTGATAAAACCCAAATGTAGAATCATGTAGCCTTGATCTCTACTTGAATCCATCTTGACCTCTTGCACAACGAAGATCTCTCAAATATTATGCTCAAGAATTGTTAGGCAAAGAGTATGTAAAAGTGTCTATGAATGAAGAGGTTTGAGGGGGTATATATTGGGAGAAATTCGAATCCTTGGATTAAGGAAAAGATTGGCTAATTTTTGGGAAAAATTTTGGGGAA